>NC_134550.1:38994296-39242951 GCF_025594145.1 Primulina tabacum | reverse complement strand
GCAGACATTGCAGAAACATAAACTATTCGCAAAGTTCAGTAAGTGCGAATTCTGGTTAGAGAAGGTGGCGTTCTTGGGCCACATTGTTTCTAGCAGTGGCATTGAGGTAGACCCCGGCGAAAGTTGTAGCAGTCAGAGATTGGGTTGTGCCTCAGAATGCATCAGAGATCCGCAGTTTTCTTGGCTAGCAGGATATTACAGGAAATTCATCCAGGGATTCCTCATCCATAGCCGTTCCACTCACAGCACTGACCAAGAAAAATGTAAAGTTTGTGTGGAGCGAGGAGTGTCAGAAGAGCTTCGATACTTTGAAGCAAGCTCTTATCTCAGCACCCGTTTGGCTGTACCGTCAGGATCTGGCGAGTTTGTTCTTTATACCGATGCTTCGAAGCTTGGTTTAGGTGCAGTTTTGATGCAGCATGGTAGAGTGATAGCGTATGCTTCTCGACAGCTGAAAATCCACGAGAAGAATTACCCTACCCATGATCTGGAGTTAGCGGCCGTAGTTTTTGCTTTGAAGATTTGGAGGCACTATCTGTATGGAGAGAAGTGCCAGATCTTTACCGACCATAAGAGCCTCAAGTATTTCTTTACGCAGAAGGAGCTGAACATGCGTCAGAGACGTTGGTTGGAGCTTGTGAAAGACTACGATTGTGACATTAGCTACCACCCGGGTAAAGCTAATGTAGTTGCGGATGCTTTGAGCAGGAAAGTCGCAGTGATGGCTCATTTGACGATGCAGAAACCTCTTCAGATCGAGATGCAGAGGTTTGATCTTGAGACTTACCCTCGAGGTAGAGTTCCTCGTTTGTCTACCTTGACTATCCAGTCCTCTCTTTTTGACCGTATTCGCAGCGGTCAGGCAAGCAGATGAGCAGTTGGCACAGTGGAAGAAGAGAGATGAAGCTAAGGGCAGTGTTTTGTATTCAGTCAGCGACGGTATTGTGAGATACCGAGATAGGATATGGGTTCCCAGCAGTGATTCTATCCGAGCAGACATCTTATCAGAGGCCCATACGTCCCCGTACTCCATTCACCCTGGGAGTACGAAGATGTACAAAGATCTGCAGCTATTGTATTGGTGGCCAGGAATGAAGAAGGACATCAGGCGTTTTGTATCCGAGTGCCTGACTTGCCAGTTAGTGAAGGCCGAGCATCAGAGACCAGCAGGTTTGCTCAAGCCTCTTCCTATTCCCGAGTGGAAGTGGGAGAACATTACCATGGACTTTGTGACCGGATTGCCGAGGTCAGCCAGAGGATCGAATGCTATCTGGGTGATTGTAGATCGTCTTACCAAATCAGCGCACTTCTTGCCTATTAAGATGACTTTCACCATGGTTCAGTATGCAGAGCTGTATATCCGAGAGATAGTCCGACTCCACGGTATTCCAGTTTCTATCGTATCCGACAGAGATCCCAGATTCACTTCCTCGTTTTGGAAGAGTTTGCATTCGACTTTGGGTACGAAGTTGCTGGTTAGCACAGCTTTCCATCCGCAGACAGATGGACAGTCGGAGCGAGTTATTCAGATCTTAGAGGATCTTCTCCGTGCTTGCGTCATTGATTTCTCTGGGAGTTGGGAGTCGAACTTACCATTGGTAGAGTTCACCTATAACAACAGTTTCCAGTCGTCCATAGGTATGGCTCCGTATGAAGCGCTGTATGGCCGCAAGTGTAGATCTCCTGTTCATTGGGATGAAGTAGGAGAGAGAGCAGAGTTGGGTCCAGAGATTGTTCAGCAGGCAGCAGATGTAGTAGTCAAGATCCGTGATAGGATGAGGACTGCCCAGAGCCGACAGAAGAGTTATGCCGATCAGCGGAGGAGAGAGTTAGAGTTTGCAGTGGGCGATCATGTCTTCGTGAAAGTGGCACCTATGAAGGGTGTCATGAGATTTGGCAAGAAAGGTAAGTTCAGTCCGAGATTCATTGGACCGTTTGAGATCCTCGACAGAGTTGGGACGCTAGCGTATCGTGTGGCTCTTCCGCCAAATCTGGCCGGAGTACACAATGTCTTTCACGTCTCCATGCTGAGGAAGTATATGGCAAATCCTTCGCATGTGCTGAACTTCGAGCCGTTGTAGATTACTCCGAACTTATCTTATGAGGAGAGACCCGTGCAGATCCTAGACAGACAGGAGAAGAAACTTCGGAACAAGTTGGTTAAGCGAGTCAAAGTCAAATGGCTCAACCATTCAGAGGAGGAAGCTACGTGGGAGTCTGAGCCGGAGATGAGAAGTAGATACCCCGAGTTATTCGGTGAGTTCTAATTTCGAGGACGAAATTTATTTAAGGGGGGAAGGATTGTAGAACCCGTAAATCAGTAGACGTATAAGCCATGCATAATTCTAGATTTTTAAATTTAATTGACTTCATTGCATGATTATTTTAAATGCATTTGTTTGAAGTTAATTATTTCATTATTTCAGTTCAGTAGATTGATTTTTAGCATTTCAGTATTTTCAGTGAGGCCGGACCGGAGTTGGAGTTTTGAGATAGAATTTAAGATTTGAGAAATATTTCCAGAAGTTAATTTAGCTAGCAAGTAAGTTCATTTAAGTTAAAAAAAAAAAGAAGTTTAAGGAATTATTTAAGTTAGTTGAGGATTTTAATTTAATTATTGGAGGTGATTAAGAAATGAGCTCATTTAAGTTACTTAATTAAGGGGTTAGCTCACTAAATTATTTAAAGGATTAGTAAGGCTTTCAAGGATTATTAGTTGACTAGATAATCAACATTTCCCTTTATTTGATCATGCATTTTTCGGCCACCCTTAGTGCTAGAAGAATTCATTTTCCAACTCACCAACTTTGACCAATTCTTTGCATGTAATTAGTAGGATAATTCTAGGATTTTTGGGAGCACAATTTAATTAAATAAATGGACATATCCTAGACTAGAATCAAGCCAATATTCGGCCACCTTATCCCCAGGAAGACTTGATATCAAACAACAATTCAAATTCAAAAGGAGGGTGGACTTAGTCTTGATTCATTCCTTATATCTTGCACCCTTTCTCCTCACCTTCCTAACCATTTTTACCCCTCTCTTTTCTTTCGAAATCTGAGTGAAATTTTAAGCTGAGAACCGTGGGAATCCAGTAGGAAAATAAGGGAGAGAAATCGAGTTCAAGAAAGGTAGACAAGAAGCGCTCCACCTCCTCCGTGCCGAGTCGTCGTTGTTTCGTTCGTTTTCTTTCAAAACGAAACCAGGCATGTCTAGATTTCTTTTAAACCTCAATCAAGTCATATTATCATTTATTTTTCAGTACATGATCATGTTTTAGCAAGCAAAAATCGAGATCCATGTCAAAACATTTTGAAACCACACATGCAGAATTTTCGAATTTATTGGCAAGCTTCACGGTTTCTTTTGTTTTGTGAGTTTCAGGTATTGGATCGACTCCAGGCTCCCAAGGCGGCTTGTATACATGTAGTAGGATGCATTAGGACCATGTTGGTCCATTCAAACCAGCCCCATACTTGCTGGAAAACCGAAATGACAGCAAGTTCCCCATAGGTGCAGAAATGTGATTCGAAATTTCAGTTTTGTGTCAAGGGTTGTGGATCTGATCTTGGCTGCCCCAAGGGCCTTTAGCCATGGTTGGATCACTTCCCTAGCATGTCTAAGACGTGACTAAGTTGCCCTTTTGGTGGCTTGGTCCATGGTTCATCGGTTTTTAATAAAAACGTCGAAACAGCCCCTTTCCCCATTCGGCCCTTCCATTTTCAGCATATGGTTCGTTTCTTTTGTTGCTTGGTATGGATCTTGGTTGGCCTATGGCCCTTAGCCACGGTTCATATCATGCTCCTAGATGTCTAGATCGTGCCATGGTCAATCAAATGGCCACTGGAACGACGCAAGACATCGATCATAGCATAAACACCACACACGCATGCATGTTGCTCTCGGTTGGACCCTTCGGTTAAGATTTGGTGTGATGCGGATTGTGGCTGGCCTAGGGCCCTTAGCCATGGTTCAAATCATTCCTTGGGATGTTGGTAAGAGTCTCTGGTCGGTGGTTCACGCCCCAATGGCCGATAGCCTCGAAAACGACACAAGGAAAAACAAGTGCGCAGCTGCTGTATCTTTTGACAGCAAGTATGCTGCTGTTCAGAAGCGTCGTTTGAGTTCTTGGTTGGCTTTTAGCCCATGGCCTTGGACTGGACAGTGCCTCATTGAGTTGGGAAGGTCATGTTCTTGACCGTTCGTCATTTGGATCATTTTTGAGGTCGTACGAGAATTTACGGTGCAATGTGCCAAATTGACTCTCGAAAGAGCGTTTCGTGTTTTGGCCTCCATTTCACCTAGATTTCGACCCTATCATTTTAGGAACATTATTTTATGATTTTTCAGCGTATTTTAATCATGACTATACGTCGGTTCAGTGTCGGTTCAGGTTGGCTCGGAGTCATGATTAAATGCGAAGTCATTAGGCGTCATAGTCGCATCTTTTGAACGTAAATTGCATAGTTGGTCATGTTTAAGCTATTGCATATTTTTCATGGCACAGTTAGGTTGCAGCGAGCCTGGGAACGATCCAATCCAATCCAGTTGGTAAAATTACAGGAATTTTCATTATGCCAGTTAATTATTTTACGTGCATTAAATAGAAAATGATTATTTTTGAGATTTATGCGATATGGCTTGTGGTTCATTCACTATGTGGGAGTGTTATTTTATACGGTCGCCAGTGACCGATCAGTTCAGTATGGTACCACCCGGTCGCCAGTGACCGGCCAGCTCAGTTCAGTTTCAGCCTCCCCGGTAGCCAGTTACCGATCAGTTCAGCTTAGTGCAGTGGCCACAGGCGTAAAACATAATCTCAACAGAAAATTTTACCAGATATTTCAGTACAGGCTCTAAGGAGCAAATATTTTTACAGTGACTTCCAGTTCAGTTATGCACGTATTATAATTGCTCAGTACAGATTATTTTCAGTATGCCTCAGGACAGGATATTTCATCTCATGCATATTTTAAATTCAGATTTTTACTCGTTACCTGCGATTTATGCATGCTGAGTCTTTAGGCTCACTAGACTTGATTGTTGTAGGTACTGATGAGGCCAGGGCCGAGGGCGGGGACCAGTGAGCCAGCTTGGGTCGGCAGTAGTGGCACCCGAGGACCTCAGTGCAGCAGTTGTTATGTTTTTCCGCAAACAATTTTTATCAGTTGTTGGATATTTTTAAATCGTTGTTGTTGGCAAAACTTTGATTTTCTTCCGCTGCAATATTTTGAAATATTGAACTTGATTCACCAGTGATTTTATGAATGAGGCCATTTAAGTTCTTTTAAAAAGAAAATTTTTAATTTTCCGCAAATTTCCAAGCAAGTAGTTACAGGGCCTTTCACATGGATAGTCAAGGTAGATAAACGAGGAACTCTACCCCGAGGATAAGTCTCAAGATCGAACTTCAGTATCTCAATCTGAAGAGGTTTCTGAATCGTCAAGTGAGCCATTACTGCGACTTTCCTGCTCAAAGCATCCGCAACTACATTAGCTTTACCCGGGTGGTAGCTAATGTCACAATCGTAGTCTTTTACAAGCTCCAACCAACACCTCTGACGCATGTTCAGCTCCTTCTGCGTAAAGAAATACTTGAGGCTCTTATGGTCGGTAAAGATCTGACACTTCTCTCCATACAGATAGTGCCTCCAAATCTTCAAAGCAAAAACTACGGCCGCTAACTCCAGATCATGGGTAGGGTAATTCTTCTCGTGGATTTTCAGCTGTCGAGAAGCATACGCTATTACTCTCCCATGCTGCATCAAAACTGCACCTAAACCAAGCTTTGAAGCATCGGTATACAGAACAAACTCACCAGATCCTGACGGTACAGCCAAAACGGGTGCTGAGATAAGAGCTTGCTTCAAAGTATCGAAGCTCTTCTGACACTCCTCGCTCCACACAAACTTCACATTTTTCTTGGTCAGTGCTGTGAGTGGAACGGCATTGGATGAGAATCCCTGAATGAACTTCCTGTAATATCCTGCCAACCCAAGAAAACTGCGGATCTCGGATGCATTCTGAGGCACAACCCAATCTCTGACTGCTACTTTCGCCGGGTCTACCTCAATGCCACTGCTACAAACAATGTGGCCCAAGAACGCCACCTTCTCTAATCAGAATTCGCACTTACTGAACTTTGCGAATAGTTTGTGCTTCTGCAATGTCTGCAACACTGTGGTCAGATGTCTGCTGTGCTCCTCCCGACTCTTGGAGTAGACGAGAATGTCATCTATGAACACTATCACAAACTGGTCGAGGTACGGCTGAAATACGCAATTCATTAGATCCATGAAGATCGCTGGCGCATTCATCAGACCGAACGGCATCACTAGGAACTCGTAGTGACCATAACGAGTCCAGAAAGCTGTCTTCGAAACATCAGCATCTCTCACCCTCAACTGGTGATAACCGGAACGCAGATCTATCTTGAAGAAAATCAAAGCTCCCTGCAACTGGTCAAACAGATCCTCAATCCTTGGCAATGGGTATTTATTCTTCACTGTAACCCTGTTCAATTCCCGATAGTCAATGCAAAGCCTCATCGAGCCATCCTTCTTCTTCACAAATAAGATCGGCGCGCCCCATGGAGAAAAGCTCGGGCGAATGAACTCCTTGTCGAGAAGTTCCTGAATCTGCTTCTTAAGCTCTGCCATCTCTGTCGGTGCTAGTCGGTACGGCGCTTGGGATATCGGAGCCGTACCTGGCATAAGCTCAATGGAGAACTCTACCTCTCTCTCAGGTGGCATACCAGAGACGTCTTCGGGAAAAACGTCTAAGAAATCTTTGACAATCGGAACATCTGAGGCTGACTGGCTGGGTTCCTCGGGGACAGATAAAAAGGTCGCTAGAAATGCCCGACACCCTCTATGCATGAGCTTCCTAACTTGAACATATGGAATAATGCGCGGTAAAGGAAAGTACCTGTCCGGCTCAAATAAGAACTGCTCCATTCCAGGCGGTCGGACAAGAACAGATCTCCGCTAGAAGTCTATCAACACTCTATTCCTCAATAGCCAGTCCATCCCTAGGATGATGTCGATTTCTGGCATCGGTAGCACGATCAGATCCGCATAAACAAGATTACCGTGCAGCTCAAGGTCTATATCTCGTATAACATTGGTGGCTGCCATCTCCTCGCCTGACGCCACTACTGAAAAGGCTATGTCTAGCCCAATGGTCTTGATCTTGAGAAAGTTTGCAAAGACCTCCGAAATAAACGAGTGAGTGGCCCCTGAATCTATCAAGGCCTTGGTAGCGGAATCAGATATAAAAATTCTCCCTGAAAGAGCGGAGTTCTAAGTTGAATCCAGTAGTTACAAGAACTAAACTTATAGACATGCTAAAGTCAAAGTTCTTCTAACTTAAATCCCCAAACTAATACTGAGTAGAGCATGCAATCCTATAACAGTTCTAAGTTCAAAAATCTAAATCCCGATTCCCAAAACGCTGAAATTCGAATAATAAATCAATGCTTAAAGGTACCTGTCAACAACATAGTTTCTGGGTTTGTTTCCGCCGCATGGAGAGCAAAAACTCTGCCTTGAGTAGGCAGATTCCTCTGAGGACATTGCAGCAACATGTGGTCTAGACTGCCACACTTAAAACACTTTCCTGAGCCAGCCATACATGCTCCAGGATGGCGACGTGAGCACCTGGGACAGACTGGGTGCTCCTGAGTCCTCGGGGCTGGGCGTTCCCGCTGCTGCTGCTGCTGGCCTCGGTTCCTGGGCGGTCCATGAAAAGGCCTCTTATTCTGCTGCTGATGCTGATGAGGAGGAGGGCGGTGCGGTGCCTGGACTGGGCGCTTGCCCTGGCGATCCCTCTCGATATCCCGCAGATCCTGCTCTGCGGCTAGGGCTTTGCAGACAGCAATCTCATAAGTAGCAGGGTCAGATACCCTAACATCCCAGGGCAAGATTGGCCGTAGACCCACCAGAAAGTGCATCAGCTTGGCTCTGGCATCATTCGCGATCAGGGGCACAAAGTGACAGCCCCTCTCGAACTTACGGATAAACTCCGTAACCATCATATCCCCCTGTCTCAGGCTCATGAACTCGGTGGTCAGCCTGGTGCGAACCTCCTCAGCAAAATACTTGGAGTAGAAAACTTCCGTAAAGCGGGTCCATGAAAGTGTAGCCAAAGTCAAGGCTACCGAAGCTCCTTCCCACCATAATCGGGCGTCTCCAGTGAACAGGTAGGTGGCACATCGGACTCGGTCTGCGTCCCCCAGCTCCATAAACTCAAAGATGACCTTGAGGGATTTGATCCATCCCTCGGCAACCATGGGGTCAGATGTCCCAGAGAATTCCTTCGGGCGCATCTTCATGAATCGCTCATAAACAGCCTCGGGCCCTGTCGGCCTGGCTGCGGCTGCGGCTACGGCTGCGGCATTGTTCCCCGCAAACTGTGCGAAGAACTGTGCCATCCCAGCTAACATCTGGGCACTCATGTCCGGTGGGGGTGGTGGAGGAGGTGGTAGGTCTCCCTCCGGTCTACGCTCCTCGCTGTCCTCTCGGCGAGGCTCCTCCTCTCTGTTGCGCTCTAAAATGCGTCTAGGGGGCATACTGTTCCAACATAACCCGTACGTAACTAACATGCATAATTCCATAGTTTATTTTAAATGAACACTGAAGTACTGAAAATCTGGAAGCATGCTGAAAAAATAATTCATGCTTTAACTGAAATGCTGAACAAAATGTTGAACTGAAAAACTTACAGACCGAAGACGTGGCTTCGTGAGCTTCTCGCGGTCAGTTGTAGTGAAACCCTATACAGAACCACCGCTCTGATACCAATTGCAAAGGCCCTAGAACTTCTTGCTTGAAAATTTGCGGAAAATTAAAAATTTTTCTTTTTAAAAGAACTTAATTGGCCTCATTCATAAAATAGACTGATGAATCAAGTTCAATGTTTAAAATATCGCAGCGGAAGAAAATAAAGTTTGCCAAAAATCACAATTTAAAAATATCCAACGACTGATAAAATTTTTGCGGAATAAAATAACAACTGCTGCTCTGAGATCCTCGGGTGACTCTACTGCCGACCCAAGCTGGCTCACTGGTCCCTGCCCTCGGCCCTGGCCTCATCAGTACCTACAACAATCAAGTCTAGTGAGCCTAAAGACTCAGCATGCATATATCGCAAGTAACGAGTAAAAATCTGAATTAAAATATGCATGTGATAACATATCCTGTCCTGAGGCATGCTGAAAATAATCTGTACTGAGCAATTATAATACGTGCATAACTGAACTGATAATCACAGTAAAAATGTTTGCTCCTTGGAGCCTGTACTGAAATAACTGGTAAAATTTTCTGTTGAAATTATGTTTTACGTCTGTGGCCACTGCACTAAGCTGAACTGATCGGTAACTGGCTACCGGGGAGGCTGAAACTGAACTGAGCTGGCCGGTCACTGGCGACCGGGTGGTACAATACTGAACTGATCGGTCACTGGCGACCGTATAAAATAACACTCCCACATAGTGAATGAACCACAAGCCATATCGCATAAATCTCAAAAATAATCATTTTCTATTTAATGCACGTAAAATAATTAACTGGCATAATGAAAATTCCTGTAATTTTAGCAACTGGATTGGATTGGATCATCCCCAGGCTCGCTGCAACCTAACTGTGCTATGAAAAATATGCAATAGCTTAAACATGACCAACTACGCAATTTACGTTCAAAAGATGCGACTATGATGCCTAATTACTTCGCATTTAATCATGACTCCGAGCCAACCTGAACCGACACCGAACCGACGTATAGTCATGATTAAAATACGCTGAAAAATCATAAAATAATGCTCCTAAAATGATAGGGTCGAAATCTAGGTGTAATGGAGGCCAAAACAGGAAACGCTCTTTCGTGAGTCAATTTGGCACATCGCAACTTAAATTCTCGTACGACCTCAAAAATGATCCAAATGACGAACGGTCAAAAACATGACCTTTCTAACTCAATGAGGCACTGTCCAGTCCAAGGTCATGGGCTAAAAGCCAACCAAGAACTCGAACGAGCCACCGAACCGACACAGAAACTTGTATAGCAACTATACAATCGTGTAACTTGTGTTGTTTTCGAGGCTACCGGCCATTGGGGCATGAACCACCGACCAGAGACTCTTACCAACATCCCAAGTAGTGATTTGAACCATGGCTAAGGGCCCTAGGCCAGCCACAACCCGCATCACACCAAAACTCAACCGAAACTCCAACCGAGAACCAACGTGCATGCGTGTGTAGTGTTTTGCTTAGATCGATGTCTTGCGTCGTTCCAGTGGCCATTTGATTGACCATGGCACGATCTAGACATCTAAGAGCATGGTATGAACCGTGGCTATGGGCCATAGGCCAACCAAGATCTATACCAAGCAACAAAAACCGAAACCATATGCTGAACCAATGAAGAATCCGAATGGGGAAAGGGGCTGTTCTTGTTGATTTTATTAAAACCGATGCACCATGGACCAAGCCACCAAAAGGGCGACTTAGTCACGTCTTAGACATGCTAGGGAAGTGATCCAACCATGGCTAAGAGCCTTTAGGGCAGCCAAGAACATATCCAACCCCTTGACACAAAAACTGAAATTTCGAACACCAATCTGCGCCTATGGGAAACTTGCTGTCATTTCGGTTTTCCAGCAAGCATGGGGGCTGAATGAATGGGCCAACATGGTCCTAATGCATCCTATTACGTGTCTAATAGTCGTCTTGGGAGCCTGGAGTCGAACCAATCACCTGAAACTCACAAACCAAGAAAAACGTGAAGCTTGCCAAGAAATATCAAAAATTCTGCATGTGCTGTTTTCAAAAGTTTTGACATGGATCTCGATTTTTGCTTGAATAAACATGATCATGTACTGAAAAATAAATGATAATATGACTTGATTGAGGTTTAGAAAGAAACTAGACATGCCTGGTTTCGTTTCGAAAGAAAACGAACGAAACGACGACGACGCGGCACGGAGGAGATGGAGCGCTTCTCTTGTTCTTTCTAGTTCTCGATTTTTTTCTCCATTTCTCCCTAGCTATTACTCACGTTTTTTCTACTGAAAAGGGGTCTGATTTTGGTGGGGAGGGAGTGTGATGGAGTGGTTATGAGGGGTGAGGAGGATGGTGCAAGATATAAGGATCATATCAAGACCAAGTCTTCATGCATTTGAATTTTGAATTTGAATTGCTATCAAATGATCTCTTGGGTGATTCTAGAGTATAGTGGCGGATTTTATCATGCCAATCAAGGGTTAGGATAGTGGTCTAGTATTAATTAATTAAGGTGGAAAAATAGATAAAAGAATTAGCATGCTAATCAACCAAGAATGGGTCAAAGGTGAGTTGGCAAGTCCTAGTTTGTTCTTCTAGGGGTGTGGCCGAAAATCTACAAATGAAATGAAGGGGAAATATTGCTATCTAGTTGATAATTAATAACTCTTAAAAGCCTCACTAATCCCTCAAATAATTTATTGAATATAACCCTTAATTAAGTAACTTAAATGAGTTCATTTCTTAATCACCTCAAATAATTAAATTAAATCCTCAAACCTCCCTTTCTAACTTAAATGAACTTAGTTGCTAGCTAAATTAACTTCTGGAAATATTTCTCGAATCTTAAATTCTATCTCAAAACTCCAACTCCAGTCCAGCCTCACTGAAATAACTGAAATGCTAAAAATCAAACTACTGAACTGAACTAATGAATAATTAACTTCAAATAAATGCATTTAAAATAATCATGCAATGAAGTCAATTAAATTTAAAAATCTAGAATTATGCATGGCTTAAACGTAGACTGATTTACGGGTTCTACATGGAAGTACAATAAAATCATTAGGGCCTCGAAGAGGCTACCTGGAAGACTGAGTCTGATATGAAGTAACGATGTTCAAAGTGTTTCACTGATGTGAGTTTCTGATTGATTTTATTATACATTTCTTTCTTTATCTGATTTGATTGCCTGTGATTTCGGGGACGAAATCATATCTAAGGGGGGGAGAAATGTAATGCCCGAGATTTAATTACTGTAATCAGACGTTGATTAATTGACAGAATTGAGGTTATAGGAACTCAAATGAAGAAGCAGGGCATCGTTACAGTATAAGCCAAGATGTTGGACCGAACATCTGGCGCCCGAGCGGTAGAAAAGAACCGGCCGAGCGCCAATGCACCATTGCACAGAATGTTTGGTGCCCAAGCGGTAGAATATTACCGCCCGAGCGCCAGGAGATGATCGGCTGAGTATCTCGACAGAAACTTCCGCGCCCGAGCGGTAACTTGTGACCGCCCGAGCGTCAACCGGGATTAAAGAAGGAGAATACACGTTGCTTTAACATGCAAATTGGATATATATATATATACAGACCTTCCTTCGAATTCAGCAGAAAAGAAAGGAAAAGGAACGAGAAATCTTTCAGAAATCCTTACGCCTTTATATTTCGATCCGCCCGTCTGATTTTGAATCTGAGTACAGTACTGAGTTTCTATCGACGCATGTGGGGACCCGGGCTCTAACTCGATTCTTTTTGGGATTAGTTGGATCTTTGCTAGAAAATGTGGGTCAAATTTTTGCTTTTAACATTAATTCAAATGTATATAAACATGCACAAGGTCTTCATTTAATTTATTTCTACAAACATAATATACATGTCTTGTCCAGTACATATTCAACAAACCAGTATTCAAATACAGTACATGACAAAAGTACAACTACTAGTACATCTGCTATGCCCGTGATCACCACGCTATATCCATCTCTCATCTCTGCTGCGACCCAGATCCTGCCCTACCTGTTGTTATGCACACATAGAGACACAACAACAGCCGGAAACTCCGGTGAGAATAAATCCCAGTATAAAATATGTATACATGCATGTTATGCAGTTTAATACAAATCAGAACACATAATCAGTAATTATGACACATTAGTGATTACAGATAAAACAATCTGACTCTTACTCTTTAATTCGACTCGTATCTAAGTCTAGGGATCCCGGTGTGAATAAGATGTAACAGGTCTCCCACCTACTCTCCCAATCATGGTGGCGTTACATCTTATTCCTAAACTTCGGTCTGGTCTGTATCGAAATCTACAATCGGAGTGAATCTGATCCGAAGCATCGATATCACCGAACGTTTAGAAAATTGGCGTATCTACCAATGACACTCCTATCTCAGTACATATATATAAAGCAATATAAATTACAATTAGAACAAGTATGTGATTTTGTAGGGAAACTCAAATTGAATCTCATTTGAGTCGTGTCTTCCCCAAACAAACATTGAATTATACCTTCCTTGTCGTTCGTAGAAGTCGAAGTCTCGTATTCTGGATATCGAATCTGTCAAACCCAATCTGAAATTACATATATACAATGCACCATATCAACTTCTAACTCAAAATAATATATGCGAAGTGCAATATCCAATCTCGAGATAATTTTGACGGTATAACAGCGTAAACTCGATGTCCCCGTCCTTTCAACAATAATCCAATCTCAACAATGCATAACCAATACCATATCATCACAATTCTAATCCCAGCATGTCAAAATCTATTCAATTCAAATCAATATATGCTGAAATTCATAATAAACGCATATGTTACCATTTCTTCGACCCGGTTTCAATTATACGTTGCTTATAATCTCAAGAACATATTATGGAGCTCAATTTATTATTCTCCCAACACATATATATCAAAACATGCTGGAATTTAATAAAACATATACTCTTTTGAAGCCCTTGATGTAAGGAGCACAAATCTATGTTTGGATTGAAGTTTGGATTGCTAGATGTTGCACAAGCTCAATTATAGAATGGAAGGTACCATGCCTTTGCTCTGAAATCTCTCTCTCGGTTTTCTTGCTGCAATCTGGAGGAATGAAAGAGACAACATATATATTTCATGGCCAAGAACACATGGCTCATTCTTTAGATTACACGTCTCGCGCATATGCGCGACATCACCCGCGCATATGCGCGAGACCTACTGGTCTCGGGAATGTCAATCTTAACTCCTCGCGCATATGCGCGCTTCATCTCGCGCATATGCGCCAAAGATTCTGGACGTGTCGCGCATATGCGCGTATCTGCTCGCGCATGTGCGCCAATGTTTCTGGAAATGTCGCGCATATGCGCCGGACTGGTGGCGCAGATGCGCCGAGCTCATCTCACACCAAAAATTGCATCTACTTTTCCGTCTCTTCCGGTCCGATACAATGCGTCTACAATCCCCTTAATTATCAACAAAACAAGTCTGATTATGATAATCCAATTCTCGGGCCTTACAACGCAGGCTTCAACTGGACGTAATTTTTACTACGTTTCGATATGTCTTGAAATTATGGTATTGTCAGAATCGGATATGATTCATATATGATGTTCCTGACATGTTAGACATCATAGAATCGAAGTCAGATTGAGAAACAGGTTGATTATGAAATTGTTATGATTTTTCAGAAGTATATTGATTGATATTGGACAGATTTGGATTATTGATTGATTTTAGATGGTATTAGATATTGGTTATGGATTGTAATTGATATCTGTTGATATTGTATTGACGGGGATATCGAGATTATTCCGTTATGTCGTTGAGTTTGAGTTAAATTCAGAATTATACAGATATTGATTATAAACCATGATATTGTATCTGTGATGTTGAGATTGACGGGGTTACTGAGACTGTATTGTTATGCCGTCGAAACATCAGCAAATTGATATTGATCAGATTCAGTATTTATTGAGATTGTGCCGTATGTCGTTGACATTGATCAGATTGTATGTTGATTTGAGTATTGATCAGAACAGGTCTTGAATTGAATTGTACGTTGACACAGTATATTCAGTATTGATTTGAGAGTGTATACTGATATTGTGCCTATTTGATATTATCAGTGCCAGAAAGGGTATGGACAGATTTGACTTCGAGACTTCGACTTCGTCAGACCGAGAAGAGAAAGGTATAAATCAATGTTGATTCGGGATTGCACAACTCGAGTTTGATTCAACTTGAGTTTCCCAAAATCACATACTGAATTATATTGCATTGATATTTGCAATTCTTGGGATTGATATCCTTGGTCTATTGATTTATAGCAGATCGGGTGTCAAGTCATAGGCTGATGTGCCTAGTCTTTGGCTGATGTGCCAAGTCTTTGGCTGATTCACCAAGACACTGGATGTTTGGTTTATATCGATGTCGCTTAGGAGTTGATTCATTCCTATCGCTGAAATTCGATATAGGTGCCCATATCCAGATACCGGGATCCCTAGATCAGAGATGAGTCGAGTCTGAGATGACGACTCTAGAGTTTTATTTACAGCTTTATATCGATATGTCTTCTGATTTGATACATGATATGGATATATGTTTCATGCTTTGATATATGCTTTTATCTGATTGCATGTATACATTATTTATACTGGGATGTATTTCTCACCGGAGTTATCTGGCTGTTGTCTTGTTTGTATGTGTGCTTGACAATAGGTGGGACAGGATCAGGATCAGGAAGAGGATGAGAGATTATAGTTAGCATGGAGATCCGGGCCCAGAAGCAGAATAGGATTCAGCACTTGATGTATAGCTGTTGAACCTAGGCGAGATAGAGACATGTAGTACATGATGTGTACTTTTATACTGACATGTATATTAGATAGATTACATTACGTTTCCGCATTTATATTTAAAAAGAAAAAATTTAGTCTCACTTTTCTAAATTGTTGTATTTAACATTAACAATGATTAAAACATGAATTTGCGTACGGGTCCCCACAGGATGGAAGGAAGAAAGATATTTTTGTTAGCATTTTGACATGATCAAAAATGATATTTTGTATTTTGATACAACGCTTTACTGATTCCGTATATATTTTTGTTTGTATATATATTGAAAATATATTCATGTCAAGAAAATTTTAAATCCTTCTTTCCTCTAAGTAAAATTTTTAAAATTCCGCTGTAATTTTATGAAATCAGTCAAGGGCGTTACATTAATTCACAGTTAGACTCTTTAGACATCACATTTTCGACACTCACTCCAAATTTTTGAATACAACACAACGAGTTAAGATACAGACTAAATTCATACCTTATGCTTGTTGTGTTGGCAACTATGCTTACCTTACGGTGATTGCTCTCAACATAAAATGGATCATCCCATTGCAATTTTACACCTTCCACATTTGCTCGTCTCCTCATCATGTCTTCATTGAAATCCTGCAAAGGAGAAATAATAATGCTCGGGATTGAACCGGCTGTATCATCACAATGAGAATAAACCATTTTGTACAAAATACACGAAAGGGTTTATGCTAAAGCAAACAACTCTCAAATTCACTCTTTTGGGCAATCAAATTATTTTTCTTTTTCTTTTCTATGGCCTCTTCTTCTTTTTCTTTTCTCTCTTCATTTTCTTCTCTTTTTCTTTCTATTGTCATCTCACTCTTTTGTTCACTCTTTCTTTCGACCATATCTTTTTCTTTTTCTAAGGCCATCTCACTTTTTTTAACGCTCTTTTTTTCGGCCTCATCTCTTTTTCTTTTCTTTAATTGGTCCTCCAATATTTGTTTTGGGGACAAAGGAAGTAAGACAATCGGTTCTTTGTTTAGGACAAATGAGTACCTATTCTTGAAACCATCATGTGTCATTTTCCTATCATATTGCCATGCCCAGCAAGATATGACAAGCATGCATTGGCACCACATCACACAATACCTCATCAACATACTTACCAATAGAAAATGACACCAAAACTTGCTTGTTTACTTTCACTTCTCCACAGTCATACAACCATTGTAGCCTATATGGTTGAGGGTGCTTTAACGTAGGCAAAACCAATTTTTCTACCATCTCAGTACTAGCCACAATGGTACAACTCCCCCCAACTATGATAACATTGCAAACCTTTTCGTTTATAAAGCACTTAGTGTGGAACAAGCTCCCCCTTTGATTGGTCTCCTCCTCCTTGACTTGGGCACTCATGATACGCCTAGTCACCAACGCTTCACCTACAACCGCTTCATATCCCTCAACTGGACCCTCCAACTCAGGCATGTTATCACCATCACCATCATCATCACAATTACTTTGAGATTCATAATCTGCATAAGTATTCATTATCATTACCCTCTTGTTAGGACATTGGCTAGCGATATGGCCAACACCTTGACACCTAAAACACCTGATATATCTAGAACGATTAATAGGAGTTTCAGATTTACCTTTTACTCCTTGTTTAGGTGTCTCTTGCTTAACTTCCGCTTTGGGCTTGACCACCACTGTGCCACCTTCACGTGTAATGTTGGATTTCCAAGACGTTGATGCACTCCCTACTTGGGTGGCGCGGCCAACTCCTCTCCTCTTTATTTGTTGCTCCACCTTTATGGCCATTTGCACCATCTCGTCTAGATCCAAGTAGTGTCTAAGCTCCACTTGATCTTGAATTTTCCTATTCAAACCACAAAGAAAACGTGCCATCGTTGACTCAATATCCTCCTCTATATCGGTCCTGATCATGACTACTTCCAACTCCTTATAGTAGTCTTCAACACTCCTCGTACCCTATTTCAAGTTTTGAAACTTTTTAAACATCTCTCTATAGTAATGGTTGGGCACAAACCTTTTACTCATGACTCTCTTCATCTCATCTCAAGTTTCTATAGGTCTCTCATTGCATCCCCTCTAAGAAATGATTTCGTCCTCGAAATCGACTTCAATCAATCGAAGTATATACAAGATGCAAATATAATCAAAACTGAATAAATACTCACATCATAGAAATAGCTCGGGATATCTCTGTCTCATATATGCTTCTGTCTCCCAAGTCGCTTCCTCGATGCCATGACGACTCCACTGGACTTTCACAAGTGGAGTAGTCTTTGTCCTGAGCTGCTTCTCTTTCCGATCAAGAATCTGTATCGGTTGCTCAACATAACTCAAAGTCTGATCAAGCTCGGCTTCGTCAGGCTGAATGATATGAGAAATATCTGGCATATATCTACGCAACATCGATACATGAAAAACGTCATGTATCCCAGATAAAGAAGGAGGAAGAGCCAGTCGATATGCTCGATCGCCAATCTTCTCAAGAATCTCGTAAGGACCGATGTATCTAGGAGACAACTTTCCACGCTTGCCAAATCTGACAATGCCTCTGAAAGGAGAAATCTTCAAAAACACTATGTCTCCTTGTTCAAATACTAACGTTCTACGTCTGATATTAGCATACTGGGCTTGTCTATCTTGTGCCGTCTTCATTCTCTTCTGGATTATCTTTACCTTCTCAGTCATTTCACGAATCATATCAGGCCCAAGTTCTGGTACCTCAGATATATCATCCCAGTACAATGGAGATCTGCACTTATTGCCATACAAGGCTTCAAACTGAGCCATCCCAATGCTCGTTTGATAGTTGTTGTTGTACGAGAATTCAGAAAGTGGCAGTGAATCTTGCCAACTAGTGCCGAAATCTAGCACTACAGCTCTCAACATGTCCTCTAAAGTCTGGATAGTCCGCTCTGACTGTCCATCTGTCTGGGGATGATAGGCAGTACTCAGGTGCAATGTCGTACCTAAAGCCTGCTGTAAACTGTGCCAAAAGTGTGAAGTGAATCGTGGATCATGATCTGATACGATAGACTTCGGCACACCATGCAATCTGACTACTTCTCTGACATACAACTCGGCCATCCGATCGTGTCGATATGTCATTCTGTATGGAATAAAACAATCTGATTCGGTCAATCTGTCAATAATGACCCAAATCGCATCGCAGCCCCGGGATGATCGAGGTAACTTTGTCACGAAATCCATGGAAATGTGATCTCATTTCCACTCAGGAATAGACAGACTCTGAAGTAGACCTCCGGGCTTCTTTATCTCGGCCTTCACCTGTTGGCAATTCAAGCACTTAGACACAAATTCGGCAATATCTGACTTCATCTGTTTCCACCAGAACTGTGTCTTCAAGTCATTCTACATCTTCTTGCCACCAGGATGAATACTAAACCGACTACAGTGCGCTTCTGACAAAATCTGTTGTTTCAATTCTGGAACATCTGGCACTACAAGACGGTTATTCACATACAAAACATAATCATGTACCTGATACTCAGACTGATGTCCTGATCTGACCATATCAATCGATATCTGCACATTCTGATCAGTTCTTTGAGCTTCCTTAATCCTCATAATCAAATCTGGCTCAACTTGAATCGTAGCAAGTCTCAATGGTCTACTATCTGTGTCAAATGCTAAACCAGACAAACAGCAATCTTTAACTAAATTCGAAACACCTATCGTCGATAAAGATAGAGCACATACCTTTCGACTCAAGGCATCCGCTGCTGCATTTGACTTCCCTGGATAGTATTTGATCTCGCAATCAAAATCTTTCAACAAATCGAGCCATCTACGCTGTCTCATGTTCAACTCTGACTGAGAAAACAAATATTTTAGGCTCTTGTGATCAGAGTAGATCTCAAATTTCTCACCATAAAGATAATGATGCCAAATCTTCAATGCAAAAACAATAGCCGCCAATTCAAGATCATGAATTGGGTATCGAATCTCGTGTGGCTTCAGTTGTCTTGAGGCATACGCAATCACATGACCTCGCTGCATAAGAATACATCCTAGCCCTCTGTGAGATGCATCACAATATACAACGAAATTGCTAGTACCTGAAGGAATCATCAAGACAGGTGCACTGGTCAGCCTCTTCTTCAACTCTAGAAAACTAGACTCACACTCCTCAGACCATACAAACGGAGCATTCTTCTGTGTCAACTGGGTAATCGGCTTTGCAATGCTGGAGAAATCTTTGATGAATCGTCGATAGTACCCTGCCAGACCCATGAAACTGCGTATCTCAGGCACAGAAGTCGGTCTCGACCAACTGATCACAGCTTCAACTTTACTCGGATCCACAAAAATACCGTCTCCAGATATGATACGACCCAAGAAGAAAACCTGTCTCAGCCAAAACTCACACTTTGACAGTTTAGCAAATAATCTTTCATTTCTCAACGTTTGCAACACAATTCTGAAATGATTGGCATGTTCATTCAAATTCTTAGAATAAACCAAGATATCATCAATAAAAACAATCACAAACTCATCCAAATACCTCTGAAAGACACGGTTCATCAATCCCATAAACACCGCTGGAGCATTCGTTAAACCAAAAGGCATGACAACAAACTCATAATGTCCATACCTGGTTCGGAATGCTGTCTTCGGTATGTCAACATCTCTAACTCTCAGTTGGTGATATCCCGATCGCAAATCAATCTTGGAATAGACAGATGATCCCTGCAACTGATCAATTAAGTCATCAATACGCGGCAATGGATATTTATTCTTCACCGTTGCTTTATTCAGTTGCCGATAATCGATGCATAATCTCATTGAACCATCTTTCTTGCGCACGAATAGCACTGGAGCACCCCAATGAGATACACTGGGTCTGATATATCCCTTGGCTAGAAGATCTTCTAATTGTGCTTTCAATTCTTTCAACTCTATCGGCGCCATCCTATACGGGGCTCGAGATATAGGAACGGTACTTGGAATAAGATCAATACTGAAATCTACCTCTCGGGCTGGGGGTAACCCTGGGATCTCATCTGGAAATACATCTGCAAACTCCCGTACTATTGCCAAATCTGCCAATGCCGGGCTCGATTTCTGTAGGTCTACAGAATAAATAAGGAACCCCTCTGCTCCTTTCTGCTGCAATCTAATCATAGTCAAAGCAGACACTAAGGGAATCCGAGATCTGTAACTCTTACCGTAGAATTTCCATTCTTCTGTCATTTCAGGTCTGAATCTGACAATCTTGTGAAAACAGTCTACGGTGGCTCTGTACTTGGTTAACATGTCAATCCCGACAATACAATCCGAATCAGATAAGCCAAGCACAACACAGTCTAAATCAATCTCATGTCCCTCAAACTGTAGTATACACTGTTGAAGTCACAGATATCAAACCACTTCCCAACGGAGAAGAAATAGACACTACAGCAGACAATGACTCGAAAGGCAATGCATGTATCAATGCAAAACGTTCTGATATGAATGTATGTGATGCATCAGTATCTATCAACATATATGCAGGATAACCGCAAAGAAAACAGTTACCTGCAATCACATCGTCTGGTGCATCTTGGGCTTGCTCCTCCATCAATGCAAATACCTGAGCCTGTTGTCTGGGAGGTTGGCTCACTGTCTGGCCACCTCTGGCTCTAGGCTGGGACTGTGTATGAGTGGGCTGGAAGGAATGGACAGACGAAGCTGGCCTCTCAGGCTGAGTCACTGATGCAGATGACCCTGCACCCTGAAATCTCTGTGCACCTCTCTGTAGACAGACTTTGGCGAAATGTCCCTGTTGCCTACATAAGTTACATCTGCCCATCACTCCTTGACACTACTCTGTGGCAAGTCGTCCTCCACAAGAACGGCAGTATACACCTGCATACTCTGCACTCTGACCAGGACCTCCCTGTTGGGGTCCACTGGAGCTCGACGAACTGCTCCCTGATCTCTTGAACTGCTTGCCTTTAGCTTTCAAAGAATCTTTCTTACTACTACTACTGCTTCCACTATCAAATCGAGGAGGAGGTGGTGGAAACTGTGCGGCGGGCTGTGGCTGTCTCTGACTCTGAGCACTATAGGAAGCTCCTCGCTGCCTAATCAAGCCAGCCTCTGCTCATTTTGCTTTGTTCAGTGCATCAAAAAAGGTATTGGGTCGTCCCGTGTTCACCAAAGTAAAAATATCAGGGTTTAAACCATTGATGAATTGATCGGCGATCGCTTCATCATTTCCTGCCACGTGTGGCGCAAATCGAAGCAAGGAAGAAAACTTGGCAACATACTCTTCTATGTTCCACTGCCCCTGTCTCAAGTTGGCAAATTCGGCTCCTTTGTCTTTTTGATAGGAGACTGGAAAGAAACGTTGATAAAATTCATCCTTGAATACCTTCCAAGTAATATCAATACCTCTATGCTCCAATGCTCGTTTCGTTGTAAGCCACCAACTCTTTGCCACTTCCTGCAACTGATGCCCAATCAACTTCACTCTCCGTTCATCTAAATAGGCAAGAGATTCAAACAGCATCTCTATATCGTCTAGCCAGCTCTCACAATCCACTGCATTCTCCGTGCCCTTCAAGATAGGTGGATGGAATGACTGAAACCTCTTTAATAACGTCTCCATAGGTGTAGCTGTCACATCCATCTGAGTACCTGACGTACTACCCTGTTCTGGCACTTGACCTGCAGCTGGTTGTGGTATTCTTCTAGGCGGCATATCTGATTATCAAAAGATTAGTACACAATCTATACAATCTGTCTCAGCCCTCCTCTAATCATATACCTCTGATTCAGAATCGGTTTTGATTCAGTCTTTACAAGCACATGGTATAAATCAATTCAGATAACAATACAACATGTAATAGGGAAAGCAATAAATCATGCTAGCACATCAAAAGCAAGGAAGAAGACTCGATCTACCCCGCTCATTCTATTCTATCTCAGTCTACAAAACTTACTGCTCTGATACCACCTGTTGTGGGGACCCGGGCTCTAACTCGATTCTTTTTGGGATTAGTTGGATCTTTGCTAAAAAATGTGGGTCAAATTTTTGCTTTTAATATTAATTCAAATGTATATAAACATGCACAAGGTCTTCATTTAATTTATTTCTACAAACATAATATACATGTCTTGTCCAGTACATATTCAACAAACCAGTATTCAAATACAGTACATGACAAAAGTACAACTACTAGTACATCTGCTATGCCCGTGATCACCACGCTATATCCATTTCTCATCTCTGCTGCGACCCAGATCCTGACCTACCTGTTGTTATGCACACATACAGACACAAAAACAGCCGGAAACTCCGGTGAGAATAAATCCCAGTATAAAACATGTATACAAGCATGTCATGCAGTTTAATACAAATCAGAACACATAATATACATGCATGTCATCCGTGAAAGAGAGATACTTCAGAATGAAGACTACTCTGCTGTTGGAAGTACAATAAAATCATTAGGGCCTCGAAGAGGCTACCTGGAAGATTGAGTCTGATATGAAGTAACGATGTTCAAAGTATTTCACTGATGTGAGTTTCTGATTGATTTTATTATACATTTCTTTCTTTATCTGATTTGATTGCCTGTGATTTCGGGGACGAAATCATATCTAAGGGGGGGAGAAATGTAATGCCCGAGATTTAATTACTGTAATCAGACGTTGATTAATTGACAGAATTGAGGTTATAGGAACTCAAATGAAGAAGCAGGGCATCGTTACAGTATAAGCCAAGATGTTGGACCGAACATCTGGCGCCCGAGCGATAGAAAAGAACCGGCCGAGCGCCAATGCACCATTGCACAGAATGTTTGGTGCCCGAGCCGTAGAATATTACCGCCCGAGCGCCAGGAGATGATCGGCTGAGTATCTCGACAGAAACTTTCGCGCCCGAGCGGTAACTTGTGACCGCCCGAGCGCCAACCGGGATTAAAGAAGGAGAAGACACGTTGCTTTAACATGCAAATTGGATATATATATATACAGACCTTCCTTCGAATTCAGCAGAAAAGAAAGGAAAAGGAACGAGAAATCTTTCAGAAATCCTTACGCCTTTATATTTCGATCCGCCCGTCTGATTTTGAATCTGAGTACAGTACTGAGTTTCTATCGACGCATGTGGGGACCCGGGCTCTAACTCGATTCTTTTTGGGATTAGTTGGATCTTTGCTAGAAAATGTGGGTCAAATTTTTGCTTTTAACATTAATTCAAATGTATATAAACATGCACAAGGTCTTCATTTAATTTATTTCTACAAACATAATATACATGTCTTGTCCAGTACATATTCAACAAACCAGTATTCAAATACAGTACATGACAAAAGTACAACTACTAGTACATCTGCTATGCCCGTGATCACCACGCTATATCCATCTCTCATCTCTGCTGCGACCCAGATCCTGCCCTACCTGTTGTTATGCACACATAGAGACACAACAACAGCCGGAAACTCCGGTGAGAATAAATCCCAGTATAAAATATGTATACATGCATGTTATGCAGTTTAATACAAATCAGAACACATAATCAGTAATTATGACACATTAGTGATTACAGATAAAACAATCTGACTCTTACTCTTTAATTCGACTCGTATCTAAGTCTAGGGATCCCGGTGTGAATAAGATGTAACAGGTCTCCCACCTACTCTCCCAATCATGGTGGCGTTACATCTTATTCCTAAACTTCGGTCTGGTCTGTATCGAAATCTACAATCGGAGTGAATCTGATCCGAAGCATCGATATCACCGAACGTTTAGAAAATTGGCGTATCTACCAATGACACTCCTATCTCAGTACATATATATAAACCAATATAAATTACAATTAGAACAAGTATGTGATTTTGTAGGGAAACTCAAATTGAATCTCATTTGAGTCGTGTCTTCCCCAAACAAACATTGAATTATACCTTCCTTGTCGTTCGTAGAAGTCGAAGTCTCGTATTCTGGATATCGAATCTGTCAAACCCAATCTGAAATGACATATATACAATGCACCATATCAACTTCTAACTCAAAATAATATATGCGAAGTGCAATATCCAATCTCGAGATAATTTTGACGGTATAACAGCGTAAACTCGATGTCCCCGTCCTTTCAACAATAATCCAATCTCAACAATGCATAACCAATACCATATCATCACAATTCTAATCCCAGCATGTCAAAATCTATTCAATTCAAATCAATATATGCTGAAATTCATAATAAACGCATATGTTACCATTTCTTCGACCCGGTTTCAATTATACGTTGCTTATAATCTCAAGAACATATTATGGAGCTCAATTTATTATTCTCCCAACACATATATATCAAAACATGCTGGAATTTAATAAAACATATACCCTTTTGAAGCCCTTGATGTAAGGAGCACAAATCTATGTTTGGATTGAAGTTTGGATTGCTAGATGTTGCACAAGCTCAATTATAGAATGGAAGGTACCATGCCTTTGCTCTGAAATCTCTCTCTCGGTTTTCTTGCTGCAATCTGGAGGAATGAAAGAGACAACATATATATTTCATGGCCAAGAACACATGGCTCATTCTTTAGATTACACGTCTCGCGCATATGCGCGACATCACCCGCGCATATGCGCGAGACCTACTGGTCTCGGGAATGTCAATCTTAACTCCTCGCGCATATGCGCGCTTCATCTCGCGCATATGCGCCAAAGATTCTGGACGTGTCGCGCATATGCGCGTATCTGCTCGCGCATGTGTGCCAATGTTTCTGAAAATGTCGCGCATATGCGCCGGACTGGTGGCGCAGATGCGCCGAGCTCATCTCACACCAAAAATTGCATCTACTTTTCCGTCTCTTCCGGTCCGATACAATGCGTGTAAAATCCCCTTAATTATCAACAAAACAAGTCTGATTATGATAATCTAATTCTCGGGCCTTACAACGCAGGCTTCAACTGGACGTAATTTTTACTATGTTTCGATATGTCTTGGAATTATGGTATTGTCAGAATCGGATATGATTCATATATGATGTTCCTGACATGTTAGACATCATAGAATCGAAGTCAGATTGAGAAACAGGTTGATTATGAAATTGTTATGATTTTTCAGAAGTATATTGATTGATATTGGACAGATTTGGATTATTGATTGATTTTAGATGGTATTAGATATTGGTTATGGATTGTAATTGATATCTGTTGATATTGTATTGACGGGGATATCGAGATTATTCCGTTATGTCGTTGAGTTTGAGTTAAATTCAGAATTATACAGATATTGATTATAAACCATGATATTGTATCTGTGATGTTGAGATTGACGGGGTTACTGAGACTGTATTGTTATGCCGTCGAAACATCAGCAAATTGATATTGATCAGATTCAGTATTTATTGAGATTGTGCCGTATGTCGTTGACATTGATCAGATTGTATGTTGATTTGAGTATTGATCAGAACAGGTCTTGAATTGAATTGTACGTTGACACAGTATATTCAGTATTGATTTGAGAGTGTATACTGATATTGTGCCTATTTGATATTATCAGTGCCAGAAAGGGTATGGACAGATTTGACTTCGACTTCGTCAGACCGAGAAGAGAAAGGTATAAATCAATGTTGATTCGGGATTGCACAACTCGAGTTTGATTCAACTTGAGTTTCCCAAAATCACATACTGAATTATATTGCATTGATATTTGCAATTCTTGGGATTGATATCCTTGGTCTATTGATTTATAGCAGATCGGGTGTCAAGTCATAGGCTGATGTGCCTAGTCTTTGGCTGATGTGCCAAGTCTTTGGCTGATTCGCCAAGACACTGGATGTTTGGTTTATACCGATGTCGCTTAGGAGTTGATTCATTCCTATCGCTGAAATTCGATATAGGTGCCCATATCCAGATACCGGGATCCCTAGATTAGAGATGAGTCGAGTCTGAGATGACGACTCTAGAGTTTTATTTACAGCTTTATATCGATATATGTCTTCTGATTTGATACATGATATGGATATATGTTTCATGCTTTGATATATGCTTTTATCTGATTGCATGTATATATTATTTATACTGGGATGTATTTCTCACCGGAGTTATCTGGCTGTTGTCTTGTTTGTATGTGTGCTTGACAATAGGTGGGACAGGATCAGGATCAGGAAGAGGATGAGAGATTATAGTTAGCATGGAGATCCGGGCCCAGAAGCAGAATAGGATTCAGCACTTGATGTATAGCTGTTGAACCTAGGCGAGATAGAGACATGTAGTACATGATGTGTACTTTTATACTGACATGTATATTAGATAGATTACATTACGTTTCCGCATTTATATTTAAAAAGAAAAAATTTAGTCTCACTTTTCTAAATTGTTGTATTTAACATTAACAATGATTAAAACATGAATTTGCGTACGGGTCCCCACAGGATGGAAGGAAGAAAGATATTTTGTTAGCATTTTGACATGATCAAAAATGATATTTTGTATTTTGATACAACGCTTTACTGATTCCGTATATATTTTTGATTGTATATATATTAAAAATATATTCATGTCAAGAAAATTTTAAATCCTTCTTTCCTCTAAGTAAAATTTTTAAAATTCCGCTGTAATTTTATGAAATCAGTCAAGGGCGTTACATTAATTCACAGTTAGACTCTTTAGACATCACATTTTCGACACTCACTCCAAATTTTTGAATACAACACAACGAGTTAAGATACAGACTAAATTCATACCTTATGCTTGTTGTGTTGGCAACTATGCTTACCTTACGGTGATTGCTCTCAACATAAAATGGATCATCCCATTGCAATTTTACGCCTTCCACATTTGCTCGTCTCCTCATCATGTCTTCATCGAAATCCTGCAAGGGAGAAATAATAATGCTCGGGATTGAACCGGCTATATCATCACAATGAGAATAAACCATTTTGTACAAAATACACGAAAGGGTTTATGCTAAAGCAAACAACTCTCAAATTCACTCTTTTGGGCAATCAAATTATTTTTCTTTTTCTTTTCTATGGCCTCTTCTTCTTTTTCTTTTCTCTCTTCATTTTCTTCTCTTTTTCTTTCTATTGTCATCTCACTCTTTTGTTCACTCTTTCTTTCGACCATATCCTTTTCTTTTTCTAAGGCCATCTCACTTTTTTTAACGCTCTTTTTTTCGGCCTCGTCTCTTTTTCTTTTCTTTAATTGGTCCTCCAATATTTGTTTTGGGGACAAAGGAAGTAAGACAATCGGTTCTTTGTTTAGGACAAATGAGTACCTATTCTTGAAACCATCATGTGTCATTTTCCTATCATATTGCCATGCCCACCAAGATATGACAAGCATGCATTGGCACCACATCACACAATACCTCATCAACATACTTACCAATAGAAAATGACACCAAAACTTGCTTGTTTACTTTCACTTCTCCACAGTCATTCAACCATTGTAGCCTATATGGTTGAGGGTGCTTTAACGTAGGCAAAACCAATTTTTCTACCATCTCAGTACTAGCCACAATGGTACAACTCCCCCCAACTATGATAACATTGCAAACCTTTTCGTTTATAAAGAACCTAGTGTGGAACAAGCTCCCCCTTTGATTGGTCTCCTCCTCCTTGACTTGGGCACTCATGATACGCCTAGTCACCAACGCTTCACCTACAACCGCTTCATATCCCTCAACTGGACCCTCCAACTCAGGCATGTTATCACCATCACCATCATCATCACAATTACTTTGAGATTCATAATCTGCATAAGTATTCATTATCATTACCCTCTTGTTAGGACATTGGCTAGCGATATGGCCAACACCTTGACACCTAAAACATCTGATATATCTAGAACGATTAATAGGAATTTCAGATTTACCTTTTACTCCTTGTTTAGGTGTCTCTTGCTTAACTTCCGCTTTGGGCTTGACCACCACTGTGCCACCTTCACGTGTAATGTTGGATTTCCAAGACGTTGATGCACTCCCTACTTGGGTGGCGCGGCCAACTCCTCTCCTCTTTATTTGTTGCTCCACCTTTATGGCCATTTGCACAATCTCGTCTAGATCCAAGTAGTGTCTAAGCTCCACTTGATCTTGAATTTTCCTATTCAAACCACAAAGAAAACGTGCCATCGTTGACTCAATATCCTCCTCTATATCGGTCCTGATCATGACTACTTCCAACTCCTTATAGTAGTCCTCAACACTCCTCGTACCCTATTTCAAGTTTTGAAACTTTTTAAACATCTCTCTATAGTAATGGTTGGGCACAAACCTTTTACTCATGACTCTCTTCATCTCATCTCAAGTTTCTATAGGTCTCTCATTGCATCCCCTCTAAGAAATGATTTCGTCCTCGAAATTGACTTCAATCAATCGAAGTATATACAAGATGCAAATATAATCAAAACTGAGTAAATACTCACATCATAGAAATAGCTCGGGATATCTCTGTCTCATATATGCTTCTGTCTCCCAAGTCGCTTCCTCGATGCCATGACGACTCCACTGGACTTTCACAAGTGGAGTAGTCTTTGTCCTGAGCTGCTTCTCTTTCCGATCAAGAATCTGTATCGGTTGCTCAACATAACTCAAAGTCTGATCAAGCTCGGCTTCGTCAGGCTGAATGATATGAGAAATATCTGGCATATATCTACGCAACATCGATACATGAAAAACGTCATGTATCCCAGATAAAGAAGGAGGAAGAGCCAGTCGATATGCTCGATCGCCAATCTTCTCAAGAATCTCGTAAGGACTGATGTATCTAGGAGACAACTTTCCACGCTTGCCAAATCTGACAAAGCCTCTGAAAGGAGAAATCTTCAAAAACACTATGTCTCCTTGTTCAAATACTAACGTTCTACGTCTGATATTAGCATACTGGGCTTGTCTATCTTGTGCCGTCTTCATTCTCTTCTGGATTATCTTTACCTTCTCAGTCATTTCACGAATCATATCAGGCCCAAGTTCTGGTACCTCAGATATATCATCCCAGTACAACGGAGATCTGCACTTATTGCCATACAAGGCTTCAAACTAAGCCATCCCAATGCTCGTTTGATAGTTGTTGTTGTACGAGAATTCAGAAAGTGGCAGTGAATCTTGCCAACTAGTGCCGAAATCTAGCACTACAGCTCTCAACATGTCCTCTAAAGTCTGGATAGTCTGCTCTGACTGTCCATCTGTCTGGGGATGATAGGCAGTACTCAGGTGCAATGTCGTACCTAAATCCTGCTGTAAACTGTGCCAAAAGTGTGAAGTGAATCGTGGATCATGATCTGATACGATAGACTTCGGCACACCATGCAATCTGACTACTTCTCTGACATACAACTCGGCCATCCGATCGTGTCGATATGTCATTCTGTATGGAATAAAACAATCTGATTCGGTCAATCTGTCAATAATGACCCAAATCGCATCGCAGCCCCGGGATGATCGAGGTAACTTTGTCACGAAATCCATGGAAATGTGATCTCATTTCCACTCAGGAATAGACAGACTCTGAAGTAGACCTCCGGGCTTCTTTATCTCGGCCTTCACCTGTTGGCAATTCAAGCACTTAGACACAAATTCGGCAATATCTGACTTCATCTGTTTCCACCAGAACTGTGTCTTCAAGTCATTCTACATCTTCCTGCCACCAGGATGAATACTAAACCGACTACAGTGCGCTTCTGACAAAATCTGTTGTTTCAATTCTGGAACATCTGGCACTACAAGACGGTTATTCACATACAAAACATAATCATGTACCTGATACTCAGACTGATGTCCTGATCTGACCATATCAATCGATATCTGCACATTCTGATCAGTTCTTTGAGCTTCCTTAATCCTCATAATCAAATCTGGCTCAACTTGAATCGTAGCAAGTCTCAATGGTCTACTATCTGTGTCAAATGCTAAACCAGACAAACAGCAATCTTTAACTAAATTCGAAACACCTATCGTCGATAAGGATAGAGCACATACCTTTCGACTCAAGGCATCCGCTGCTGCATTTGACTTCCCTGGATAGTATTTGATCTCGCAATCAAAATCTTTCAACAAATCGAGCCATCTACGCTGTCTCATGTTCAACTCTGACTGAGAAAACAAATATTTTAGGCTCTTGTGATCAGAGTAGATCTCAAATTTCTCACCATAAAGATAATGATGCCAAATCTTCAATGCAAAAACAATAGCCGCCAATTCAAGATCATGAATTGGGTATCGAATCTCGTGTGGCTTCAGTTGTCTTGAGGCATACGCAATCACATGACCTCGCTGCATAAGAATACATCCTAGCCCTCTGTGAGATGCATCACAATATACAACGAAATTGCCAGTACCTGAAGGAATCATCAAGACAGGTGCACTGGTCAGCCTCTTCTTCAACTCTAGAAAACTAGACTCACACTCCTCAGACCATACAAACGGAGCATTCTTCTGTGTCAACTGGGTAATCGGCTTTGCAATGCTGGAGAAATCTTTGATGAATCGTCGATAGTACCCTGCCAGACCCATGAAACTGCGTATCTCAGGCACAGAAGTCGGTCTCGGCCAACTGATCACAGCTTCAACTTTACTCGGATCCACAGAAATACCGTCTCCAGATATGATACGACCCAAGAAGACAACCTGTCTCAGCCAAAACTCACACTTTGACAGTTTAGCAAATAATCTTTCATTTCTCAACGTTTGCAACACAATTCTGAAATGATTGGCATGTTCATTCAAATTCTTAGAATAAACCAAGATATCATCAATAAAAACAATCACAAACTCATCCAAATACCTCTGAAAGACACGGTTCATCAATCCCATAAACACCGCTGGAGCATTCGTTAAAACAAAAGGCATGACAACAAACTCATAATGTCCATACCTGGTTCAGAATGCTGTCTTCGGTATGTCAACATCTCTAACTCTCAGTTGGTGATATCCCGATCGCAAATCAATCTTGGAATAGACAGATGATCCCTGCAACTGATCAATTAAGTCATCAATACGCGGCAATGGATATTTATTCTTCACCGTTGCTTTATTCAGTTGCCGGTAATCGATGCATAATCTCATGGAACCATCTTTCTTGCGCACGAATAGCACTGGAGCACCCCAATGAGATACACTGGGTCTGATATATCCCTTGGCTAGAAGATCTTCTAACTGTGCTTTCAATTCTTTCAACTCTATCGGCGCCATCCTCTACGGGGCTCGAGATATAGGAACGGTACTTAGAATAAGATCAATACTGAAATCTACCTCTCGGGCTGGGGGTAACCCTGGGATCTCATCTGGAAATACATCTGCAAACTCCCGTACTATTGCCAAATCTGCCAATGCCGGGCTCGATTTCTGTAGGTCTACAGAATAAATAAGGAACCCCTCTGCTCCTTTCTGCTGCAATCTACTCATTGTCAAAGCAGACACTAAGGGAATCCGAGATCTGGAACTCTTACCGTAGAATTTCCATTCTTCTGTCATTTCAGGTCTGAATCTGACAATCTTGTGAAAACAGTCTACGGTGGCTCTGTACTTGGTTAACATGTCAATCCCGACAATACAATCCGAATCAGATAAGCCAAGCACAACACAGTCTAAATCAATCTCATGTCCCTCAAACTGTAGTATACACTGAGTCACAGATATCAAACCACTTCCCAACGGAGAAGAAATAGACACTACAGCAGACAATGACTCGACAAGCAATGCATGTATCAATGCAAAACGTTCTGATATGAATGTATGTGATGCATCAGTATCTATCAACACATATGCAGGATAACCGCAAAGAAAACAGTTACCTGCAATCACATCGTCTGGTGCATCTTGGGCTTGCTCCTCCATCAATGCAAATACCTAAGCCTGTTGTCTGGGAGGTTGGCTCACTGTCTGGCCACCTCTGGCTCTAGGCTGGGACTGTGTATGAGTGGGCTGGAAGGAATGGACAGACGAAGCTTGCCTCTCAGGCTGAGTCACTGATGCAGATGACCCTGCACCCTGAAATCTCTGTGCACCTCTCTGTAGACAGAATTTGGCGAAATGTCCCTGTTGCCTACATATGTTACATCTGCCCATCACTCCTTGACACTACTCTGTGGCAAGTCGTCCTCCACAAGAACGGCAGTATACACCTGCATACTCTGCACTCTGACCAGGACCTCCCTGTCGGGGTCCACTGGAGCTCGACGAACTGCTCCCTGATCTCTTGAACTGCTTGCCTTTAGCTTTCAAAGAATCTTTCTTACTACTACTACTGCTTCCACTATCAAATCGAGGAGGAGGTGGTGGAAACTGTGCGGCGGGCTGTGGCTGTCTCTGACTCTGAGCACTATAGGAAGCTCCTCGCTGCCTAATCAAGCCAGCCTCTGCTCATTTTTCTTTGTTCAGTGCATCAGAAAAGGTATTGAGTCGTCCCGTGTTCACCAAAGTAAAAATATCAGGGTTTAAACCATTGATGAATTGATCGGCGATCGCTTCATCATTTCCTGCCACGTGTGGCGCAAATCGAAGCAAGGAAGAAAACTTGGCAACATACTCTTCTATGTTCCACTGCCCCTGTCTCAAGTTGGCAAATTCGGCTCCTTTGTCTTTTTGATAGGAGACTGGAAAGAAACGTTGATAAAATTCATCCTTGAATACCTTCCAAGAAATATCAATACCTCTATGCTCCAATGCTCGTTTCGGTTTAAGCCACCAACTCTTTGCCACTTCCTGCAACTGATGCCCAATCAACTTCACTCTCCGTTCATCTAAATAGGCAAGAGATTCAAACAGCATCTCTATATCGTCTAGCCAGCTCTCACAATCCACTGCATTCTCCGTGCCCTTCAAGATAGGTGGATGGAATGACTGAAACCTCTTTAATAACGTCTCCATAGGTGTAGCTGTCACATCCATCTGAGTACCTGACGTACTACCCTGTTCTGGCACTTGACCTGCAGCTGGTTGTGGTATTCTTCTAGGCGGCATATCTGATTATCAAAAGATTAGTACACAATCTATACAATCTGTCTCAGCCCTCCTCTAATCATATACCTCTGATCCAGAATCGGTTTTGATTCAGTCTTTACAAGCACATGGTATAAATCAATTCAGATAACAATACAACATGTAATAGGGAAAGCAATAAATCATGCTAGCACATCAAAAGCAAGGAAGAAGACTCGATCTACCCCGCTCATTCTATTCTATCTCAGTCTACAAAACTTACTGCTCTGATACCACCTGTTGTGGGGACCCGGGCTCTAACTCGATTCTTTTTGGGATTAGTTGGATCTTTGCTAAAAAATGTGGGTCAAATTTTTGCTTTTAATATTAATTCAAATGTATATAAACATGCACAAGGTCTTCATTTAATTTATTTCTACAAACATAATATACATGTCTTGTCCAGTACATATTCAACAAACCAGTATTCAAATACAGTACATGACAAAAGTACAACTACTAGTACATCTGCTATGCCCGTGATCACCACGCTATATCCATTTCTCATCTCTGCTGCGACCCAGATCCTGACCTACCTGTTGTTATGCACACATACAGGCACAACAACAGCCGGAAACTCCGGTGAGAATAAATCCCAGTATAAAACATGTATACAAGCATGTCATGCAGTTTAATACAAATCAGAACACATAATATACACATGCATGTCATCCGTGAAAGAGAGATACTTCAGAATGAAGACTACTCTGCTGTTGGAAGTACAATAAAATCATTAGGGCCTCGAAGAGGCTACCTGGAAGATTGAGTCTGATATGAAGTAACGATGTTCAAAGTATTTCACTGATGTGAGTTTCTGATTGATTTTATTATACATTTCTTTCTTTATCTGATTTGATTGCCTGTGATTTCGGGGACGAAATCATATCTAAGGGGGGGAGAAATGTAATGCCCGAGATTTAATTACTGTAATCAGACGTTGATTAATTGACAGAATTGAGGTTATAGGAACTCAAATGAAGAAGCAGGGCATCGTTACAGTATAAGCCAAGATGTTGGACCGAACATCTGGCGCCCGAGCGGTAGAAAAGAACCGGCCGAGCGCCAATGCACCATTGCACAGAATGTTTGGTGCCCGAGCGGTAGAATATTACCGCCCGAGCGCCAGGAGATGATCGGCTGAGTATCTCGACAGAAACTTCCGCGCCCGAGCGGTAACTTGTGACCGCCCGAGCGCCAACCGGGATTAAAGAAGGAGAAGACACGTTGCTTTAACATGCAAATTGGATATATATATATACAGACCTTCCTTCGAATTCAGCAGAAAAGAAAAGAAAAGGAACGAGAAATCTTTCAGAAATCCTTACGCCTTTATATTTCGATCCGCCCGTCTGATTTTGAATCTGAGTACAGTACTGAGTTTCTATCGACGCATGTGGGGACCCGGGCTCTAACTCGATTCTTTTTGGGATTAGTTGGATCTTTCTAGAAAATGTGGGTCAAATTTTTGCTTTTAACATTAATTCAAATGTATATAAACATGCACAAGGTCTTCATTTAATTTATTTCTACAAACATAATATACATGTCTTGTCCAGTACATATTCAACAAACCAGTATTCAAATACAGTACATGACAAAAGTACAACTACTAGTACATCTGCTATGCCCGTGATCACCACGCTATATCCATCTCTCATCTCTGCTGCGACCCAGATCCTGCCCTACCTGTTGTTATGCACACATAGAGACACAACAACAGCCGGAAACTCCGGTGAGAATAAATCCCAATATAAAATATGTATACATGCATGTTATGCAGTTTAATACAAATCAGAACACATAATCAGTAATTATGACACATTAGTGATTACAGATAAAACAATCTGACTCTTACTCTTTAATTCGACTCGTATCTAAGTCTAGGGATCCCGGTGTGAATAAGATGTAACAGGTCTCCCACCTACTCTCCCAATCGTGGTGGCGTTACATCTTATTCCTAAAATTCGGTCTGGTCTGTATCGAAATCTACAATCGGAGTGAATCTAATCCCAGCATGTCAAAATCTATTCAATTCAAATCAATATATGCTGAAATTCATAATAAACGCATATTTTACCATTTCTTCGACCCGGTTTCAGTTATACGTTGCTTATAATCTCAAGAACATATTATGGAGCTCAATTTATTATTCTCCCAACACATATATATCAAAACATGCTGGAATTTAATAAAACATATACCCTTTTGAAGCCCTTGATGTAAGGAGCACAAATCTATGTTTGGATTGAAGTTTGGATTGCTAGATGTTGCACAAGCTCAATTATAGAATGGAAGGTACCATGCCTTTGCTATGAAATCTCTCTCTCGGTTTTCTCGCTGCAATCTGGAGGAATGAAAGAGACAACATATATATTGCATGGCCAAGAACACATGGCTCATTCTTTAGATTACACGTCTCGCGCATATGCACGACATCACCCGCGCATATGCGCGAGACCTACTGGTCTCGGCAATGTCAATCTTAACTCCTCGCGCATATGCGCCAAAGATTCTGGACGTGTCGCGCATATGCGCGTATCTACTCGCGCATGTGCGCCAATGTTTCTGGAAATGTCGCGCATATGCGCCGGACTGGTGGCGCATATGCGCCGAGCTCATCTCACACCAAAAATTGCATCTACTTTTCCGTCTCTTCCGGTCCGATACAATGCGTCTACAATCCCCTTAATTATCCACAAAACAAGTCTGATTATGATAATCCAATTCTCGGGCCTTACAACGCAGGCTTCAACTAGACGTAATTTTTACTACGTTTCGATATGTCTTGGAATTATGGTATTGTCAGAATCGGATATGATTCATATATGATGTTCCTGACATGTTAGACATCATAGAATCGAAGTCAGATTGAGAAACAGGTTGATTATGAAATTGTTATGATTTTTCAGAAGTATATTGATTGATATTGGACAGATTTGGATTATTGATTGATTTTAGATGGTATTAGATATTGGTTATGGATTGTAATTTATATCTGTTGATATTGTATTGACGGGGATATCGAGATTATTCCGTTATGTCGTTGAGTTTGAGTTAAATTCAGAATTATACAGATATTGATTATAAACCATGATATTGTATCTGTGATGTTGAGATTGACGGGGTTACTGAGACTGTATTGTTATGCCGTCGAAACATCAGCAAATTGATATTGATCAGATTCAGTATTTATTGAGATTGTGCCGTATGTCGTTGACATTGATCAGATTGTATGTTGATTTGAGTATTGATCAGAACAGGTCTTGAATTGAATTGTACGTTGACACAGTATATTCAGTATTGATTTGAGAGTGTATACTGATATTGTGCCTATTTGATATTATCAGTGCCAGAAAGGGTATGGACAGATTTGACTTCGAGACTTCGACTTCGTCAGACCGAGAAGAGAAAGGTATAAATCAATGTTGATTCGGGATTGCACAACTCGAGTTTGATTCAACTTGAGTTTCCCAAAATCACATACTGAATTATATTGCATTGATATTTGCAATTCTTGGGATTGATATCCTTGGTCTATTGATTTATAGCAGATCGGGTGTCAAGTCATAGGCTGATGTGCCTAGTCTTTGGCTGATTCGCCAAGACACTGGATGTTTGGTTTATATCGATGTCGCTTAGGAGTTGATTCATTCCTATCGCTGAAATTCGATATAGGTGCCCATATCCAGATACCGGGATCCCTAGATCAGAGATGAGTCGAGTCTGAGATGACGACTCTAGAGTTTTATTTACAGCTTTATATCGATATATGTCTTCTGATTTGATACATGATATGGATATATGTTTCATGCTTTGATATATGCTTTTATCTGATTGTATGTATACATTATTTATACTGGGATGTATTTCTCACCGGAGTTATCTGGCTGTTGTCTTGTTTGTATGTGTGCTTGACAATAGGTGGGACAGGATCAGGATCAGGAAGAGGATGAGAGATTATAGTTAGCATGGAGATCCGGGCCCAGAAGCAGAATAGGATTCAGCACTTGATGTATAGCTGTTGAACCTAGGCGAGATATATACATGTAGTACATGATGTGTACTTTTATACTGACATGTATATTAGATAGATTACATTACGTTTCCGCATTTATATTTAAAAAGAAAAAATTTAGTCCCACTTTTCTAAATTGTTGTATTTAACATTAACAATGATTAAAACATGAATTTGCGTACGGGTCCCCACAGGATGGAAGGAAGAAAGATATTTTTGTTAGCATTTTGACATGATCAAAAATGATATTTTGTATTTTGATACAACGCTTTACTGATTCCGTATATATTTTTGTTTGTATATATATTGAAAATATATTCATGTCAAGAAAATTTTAAATCCTTCTTTCCTCTAAGTAAAATTTTTAAAATTCCGCTGTAATTTTATGAAATCAGTCAAGGGCGTTACATTAATTCACAGTTAGACTCTTTAGACATCACATTTTCGACACTCACTCCAAATTTTTGAATACAACACAACGAGTTAAGATACAGACTAAATTCATACCTTATGCTTGTGGTGTTGGCAACTATGCTTACCTTACGGTGATTGCTCTCAACATAAAATGGATCATCCCATTGCAATTTTACACCTTCCACATTTGCTCGTCTCCTCATCATGTCTTCATCGAAATCCTGCAAAGGAGAAATAATAATGCTCGGGATTGAACCGGCTATATCATCACAATGAGAATAAACCATTTTGTACAAAATACACGAAAGGGTTTATGCTAAAGCAAACAACTCTCAAATTCACTCTTTTGGGCCATCAAATTATTTTTCTTTTTCTTTTCTATGGCCTCTTCTTCTTTTTCTTTTCTCTCTTCATTTTCTTCTCTTTTTCTTTCTATTGTCATCTCACTCTTTTGTTCACTCTTTCTTTCGACCATATCTTTTTCTTTTTCTAAGGCCATCTCACTTTTTTTAACGCTCTTTTTTTCGGCCTCGTCTCGTTTTCTTTTCTTTAATTGGTCCTCCAATATTTGTTTTGGGGACAAAGGAAGTAAGACAATCGGTTCTTTGTTTAGGACAAATGAGTACCTATTCTTGAAACCATCATGTGTCATTTTCCTATCATATTGCCATGCCCAGCAAGATATGACAAGCATGCATTGGCACCACATCACACAATACCTCATCAACATACTTACCAATAGAAAATGACACCAAAACTTGCTTGTTTACTTTCACTTCTCCACAGTCATTCAACCATTGTAGCCTACATGGTTGAGGGTGCTTTAACGTATGCAAAACCAATTTTTCTACCATCTCAATACTAGCCACAATGGTACAACTCCCCCCAACTATGATAACATTGCAAACCTTTTCGTTTATAAAGCACCTAGTGTGGAACAAGCTCCCCCTTTGATTGGTCTCCTCCTCCTTGACTTGGGCACTCATGATACGCCTAGTCACCAACGCTTCACCTACAACCGCTTCATATCCCTCAACTGGACCCTCCAACTCAGGCATGTTATCACCATCACCATCATCATCACAATTACTTTGAGATTCATAATCTGCATAAGTATTCATTATCATTACCCTCTTGTTAGGATATTGGCTAGCGATATGGCCAACACCTTGACACCTAAAACACCTGATATATCTAGAACGATTAATAGGAGTTTCAGATTTACCTTTTACTCCTTGTTTAGGTGTCTCTTGCTTAACTTCCGCTTTGGGCTTGACCATCACTGTGCCACCTTCACGTGTAATGTTGGATTTCCAAGACGTTGATGCACTCCCTACTTGGGTGGCGCGGCCAACTCCTCTCCTCTTTATTTGTTGCTCCACCTTTATGGCCATTTGCACCATCTCGTCTAGATCCAAGTAGTGTCTAAGCTCCACTTGATCTTGAATTTTCCTATTCAAACCACAAAGAAAACGTGCCATCGTTGACTCAATATCCTCCTCTATATCGGTCCTGATTATAGTAGTCCTCAACACTCCTCGTACCCTATTTCAAGTTTTGAAACTTTTTAAACATCTCTCTATAGTAATGGTTGGGCACAAACCTTTTACTCATGACTCTCTTCATCTCATCCCAAGTTTCTATAGGTCTCTCATTGCATCTTCTCTTGGTGGTCACTAATTGATCCTACCAAATAAGTGCATATAATCTACAAACTCAACCATTATAAACCTAACCTTTTTGAATTCAGAGTATTAGTGACAATCGAAAACAAACTCAACTCGCTTCTCCCATTCTAAATATGCCTCCGGGTCAGATTTCCCATGAAATGATGGAATCTTCATCTTAATACTATCCATGTTACCATCTTCCCTATTCCCATCATATCTACCCCGTACGACTTCTCTTCTTCCTCTCCCAAATCCTCTACCTCGTCCGTTCCTACCCCAATTCTCATTTTGGCTCTCGGCGTCTCCTCCCACATCATATTTCTCATCTTCTCCTCCTCTACCCACATCTTTAGTCTTATACTTGCTCCCACTAGCACTAACTTCAAGCTTATCCAACCTCTCATGTAAGGGCTCCAACTCGGTCCTCATCATCCTACTGAAATGCCCAAACAACGCCTCCATTTGAGTCTTAGATAACCCCTGGTTCGAACTATCTCCTACCTCCCTCTCCATTTTACTTTTGGACTTGTACCTGCAAGAAAACGTTAGTAGAAATAAAAGATACTCCTCACCCAAATTCTCACGGTCACTCCAAAGAAAATTAACTTGTCTCTCCTATCTTATTTTTTTGCTCACAACAAATACTCACCAGTCACTTCAAAAAAATAACGCTCGCAATCAAGTGTATTCACTCGAATTTGATAGTTCCCTCGAAAGTTTGCTCAAGCTTTATATTGGTATATGTCAAACAATCAAGTTCAACTTATGAACAAATGTGATCGACTTACTTGAACAGCGTAGACAAGCAATTTGAAGACATATGAAATTTTTTTTTTGACTGCGGGAGATAATTGAATAACTCTCAACAGAAAATAGAACAAAATACAAAAACAAAATAATGGTGAATTTTCCGAATTTTTGTACTCTTTTTTTTTTTTTTTTTGCAAGGCTGAGTAGTACTCGAAAATCCCAACAAAAAAAATCACCAAAATTTCAGAAACTGACAAAGAACGATATACCAAGAGAACATATCTGAAAAGGAACGAGGGAATAAACAGATCTGATAATAGAACGAGATAATAAAGCGATAAGTTACTTGAATTCAATGAGCCAAAGCTCTGATATCAAATGATATGAATCCACGTACGTAAGAATAGCAGACACTATTAATTAAGAATTGCGCCCTCAATTCCATAGCGAACAAGGATTGTTGTTGTGTCTCAATCTTTTGATTCAAATATGACGTGATTTTCACCCCTAAACTACGTGGTTTAGTAACAAAGAATCACAATGAAACAATCGGCACTCGAACGAACCTTCAAAGAACTCGTCTTTGACAATCCGCGTAAGAACGATCGACAAATGCCACAAAGTAAAACTTTGATAAGTTTGATTTTGAAAACAAAGCAAGAGCCTTGAAAGTTTGAGAGAAAAATCTCAAAATTTTGATAAATTATCAATAATAATCTGTAAAAGTGTGTAAAATTTCGTCCCTAATATCTTTACATATCAAAAGGATATCAATATCTAGTTGCCAAAATAATTAAAGCTTTAAACTAGGAAATTTAGAATTTTGCCGCAACTATACCTGCCTGGGAGGTAACTTGTGTCCGTCCGGGCGCGAGGCTCTCGCAAATTTTATTTTTAGGACGCAGGTGTGGCGCTCGGGTGGTAATTTATACTCGCCCGGGCGCGATGCTCTCAGGATTCTTCAACATTTAGTGCTTGAATAAGGCTCCTACGACTCCCAAACTCACTCACATGCATCATGAACCATTCGGCACTTTGCTCCTCTCTCGTAATCCCTTCTTGACTGCTCATGATTCCATGTAGTACCTCCTTGAATTTCTTTAGTCGTCCTCTCGTGATTGGTCCTTCCAACAACTCTAAAGGCTCCCATGCTTCCCTCGGAGCTTGGCCGACCCTGATCGCATCAGGTCGAACCATGGTTCACGAGGGCTAATTAAATATAAAAAATCTATGTTTAAAATTTGGGAATTTTAGATTAAATTTTGAATTATTTCGTGACTTAAACGCTCCAAGAATTAATCATTAAAGAAAAATTAGAAAGCCTAGAATTTAAGCTAAATAAATTATGGGAAATTTAATCTAAGCTAAAATAATTATTTGGGATGGTCTAGAGTCATTGAAAGGAAAAAGTCAAATTCGAGGAATTTTACGCCTAGAGGTAAAACAGTCATTTTACACCTAGAAAATAGGAAACGTCATGGCAGTGCTCTGAATGCTGTTTTATATGTTAAAATGATTATTTTAAATTTTTATTGATTTTATGTTACAATGTTGACGCTAAAAGATATGTTGCATGCTTGGTTTACATGAAAAATGATATTTATATGCATGAATTTTATAAAGTGATGGATATATGAAATGTTGAAGGATGTGAAGTAATTGTGACTAATACGAATACGATGATATGTGAATACGTAAGGCCAAGGCTCAGTTGACAGGTAAGAGTGTTGCTGAGGTCCCCGCCACCCAGTACTGTGGTTACATGTAGATGGATCCACCGCCCTAATACAAATACGAAAGTCACAATTAACGATCTGAATTCAACGAAAAAGAAATATGTATACATATATGATGAATATGAATATGTTGATGTTAATATGAAAATGTTCATGTTTATGATGATATGAAAATATTTAAGTTTATGTATGGTTATGAAAATGATTATTTTTTTAAGTAAAAGTATTTTCACTGTTGCATGTGATCTGTATACGTATTATTTTTTACCAAGAATATGGTGTGTTGAGTCTTTAGACTCAGTAGGAGTGGTCGATGCAGGTGAGTATTATGTTGATGGTAGTGGAAGTCTTGATGGTTGATCAGACTAGACTGAAGGTGTACATAATCCGAGGATCAGCGCTTGTCTTTTTCACACTTATGTTTATGATTTATGATTAAAGATTTTTATGACTTTTATTTATGCTTTTGAGTTGTTTTTGAGAGGTTGTTAGTTTTATCTTTATTGCTAAGTTAGGATTTGCAAACGTATGACGATTTTATGTTTTTAAACTATTTCTTTTGATATTCAAATTTAGTTAGTTGTTTTATTTTTAAAATGGTGTCAAAATTATTTTATATATTTTAGTATGTGTTCGGCCGAATTTGTGAGGGTTTTAAAAAAATTCTAATACTTTTTAAGCAAAACGAGTAGTGGACGTTTCAGATTCGATTGAGATATATGTGTTGAAGGGACTGTATTGTACGCTAACCATGACTAAAGGTTCTTGCAGGCACTATCAGTAATACATAGGGGATCATGGGACGATACTGCTAGACGTTCTTACCATGATCCGATGGGGGCAATCAGAAATGATGTTAGGATCGGTTATGGGGTAAGTCGTTGAGTTACAATAGCTCAGTTCTTGAAATATTGAACACCGATAAATTATATCAAGTTTGGCTTTTAAACCAAGAGGAAGACACTCGAAATAATCTTTCGTAGAACCGATTAAACATTTTGTAAAGCATTTAAAATATATGCAAGTTGAATGAGTAAAAAATATTTTGGTTGGAGCATTTTATCAAACACTTGTTATACAATAATTTTTTTTTTCAAGAACACGCAAAATTCTTCAACAATGCATCCTTAAAACAATGGAAATGATAAGTAAATGCAATAAACAAATAGATACGTATTTGTTTATGGATGTTCGGAGACTTCAAATACTCCTACATTCACCCCTTCTTCCACCTTGGGAAGGATTCACTATAAGACTTTGGTTTATACAACTCTTTGTACAAACCCACTCCGGAAGGGCAGCACCCAATTAGAACTCCTAGCACTCAAGATTGCAGGCAGCAGCACATCACAATCAGCATATTATTTAATGTCTCATATGTAAAGACTACAAAAAAAATGTTTTACGTCTTTGTATGAAGACTCACTCAACTAACATTTGAAGTTCAACTCTGTTGTATATGTGTGAGTGATTGTGTGTGAGGAATTTATCTTTTACAGTGTAGATCTCTAATGTATCCTCACACAAGGGCTTGTGCTCTCAACTAGCTGATTTCTTCATGCTAACTGCCCATGATTTGAATCCTCTTCAAAAGCTCTTGTTTGATCTTCAAGATGTTTTTATAAGCCCCAACAATGATATATACGTTAGACACAAGAATATGACCGTTTGAAAAATTTTTGTACTGTTTTTGAAATTGCAATGGTCAAATTCTCCTTGCTGAACATTTTTCCGAGTGGTCAACTCTAGTCAGCTGGTTCAGTTCAACTGGTTTTGTTCAGTTCAACTGGTTCAGTTTCAGTTGGTTCAGTTCAACTCTTCTGTTTCAATTCAACTGGTTCATTTTCAGTTGGTCAGTAGCTGGTTCAGTTCAGTTGTTCTGCTGCTAGTTTGGTTCATTTCAGTTGGTGTGCTAAAATCAGCCTAGCTGATTTCAGTTTTGACATACCAGTAGCTGCATTGTCATTTATCAGCATTTTAAGCTTCAATTCAGACTTTAACTTCTCAAGATGATTTGTAGATCATCGTCTTATCTTTTCAACGCATACTGAATCGCTTCATTTCAATAACTGAGCTGAGGATATGAAAAAAATACCGCAACTGATCATACCCAATTGATTGCTGTTTTCGTGCAATCAGTTCGTTAATGCAGCGATCAGTTAGACCTTGAAAACATCCGAATTTACCCAACTGACGTGAAATACGACTTGTTTTAATTTCAGTTTTCTAATCATCCAAATTGGCGGATTTTCATTTAATCATCCAGTTGAGATATATCATCAAAATACGAAAGCTTGCCAGAAATTCAGTTTGTGCATAATTCAGTTTCAGTTCGTTTCTTGTGTTAATAACTTCACACTTGAATAAATATATTAGAAACACAATATCAATTTTTGTTAACATTAAAATCAAGATTGCGAACATTAAATTTTCTAACAATATCCTCTTTTTTTATGATCACAAAATTTGGATAAATAATCGATCCAACTAGCCTCGGAGGCTATCATAAAACTGAACAACTAGCCTCGGAGGCTATCTTACAAGAAACTGAAGAACCAGTTCAGTCGCCTGCCTCGACTGAACAAGCAGTTCATGCTGAATCTGAAGTAGCTCAGTTGCACTCAGAACCTACTGAAGAAGTGCCAACTGAAGAGCCGACTAAAGTATCAGCTGATAATCAAACTAAAGAGCCTACCAGCTCAACTACAGTTCAGACTTCCACTCCTCCAGAACTTCGATAGGAAGCAATACCTTAAGATGTTACAGAAATGGCTACCGTTGTGACTGAACCAACCGATAGGGCCTTGGAGACTGAACCAACCTTCTCCATTTGCTTTCATCTATTTCTGATATCAAGTCAACCCAATTGCTGCATACTTTAAAGATTGATTCTATGAAGGAGAATACAATGAAGAACCTACACAGTTTACAAAGGATATCACTTCCCTATTTCTCCAACTAGATCAATTAAAGAAAGATCGAGTGACGGTTCAAGAACATTTCCAGACTCAAGATATGTTCAAAAATCGCATTGAATTTTCAGAAACAGTAGTGACAAAGAGAATGGATATGATTCAAGAACAAATAATGATTGTAATATCTAATGTCACCTCGGAAGTCCGTACGTTATCTAGCAGGGTTGGTATGTTTTACAAAAAGGGGGAAAAGATAGAAGAACAGCAGAAGTTGTCACAGCAGAAGCTATCTAAGAAGAGGCCTAGTAAACTGATTGATCGAGGAACAACTGATAAAAGAGCAAAGAAATAAACAAATCCAAATAAGTTAGAAGACAGTGTCAATATTCTTACTCAGTTGAAAATTTTGGTAGATTTTGAAGATTTTTAGTCAGTAGAAGATTCTTTTATTCTTCCATTCTTTGTACAAATCTGTACATTGAAAGAGTTGTCAATAAAATATTATTTTATATACAAAGAGTTCAGTTTGATCAGTTCGTATATTCTTAGTTTTGTCAAACACCAAAAAGGGAGAAATTGTTGGAAACTTAATTTCGGAGTTTGACAAATTGAGCGTGAAAAGATTGAACAACTGATCAAGAAGACTGAAAGTAACTGATCTAAAAATAAGTAAACTGTTGGTTGCCCGAACTGAAGATTAGTGCATATATAATCAAAGGAAACTGAACTAAGCTAACTGAACTACGTAACCAACTGCATGATCAGTTGAAACTAATTAGTTACTCTACAATCAGTTGAGAGCAATCATTTAATCCTATCGGCTTCATCAACTGATAAATCAGTTTGACACGTCATCAGTTGAGGAACGTAGCTATCAACCGACATTTGTACAAGAGCAGACTGCAACATATAGTGGGAACGTCGCATTTCAAAAAAGCTACAATGTACGAATGTAACAAGAATGTTCACATGGCTATACAAGATTCAAAATGCATTCATTGTTACCGTTGAAAGCAAAGCCTATAAATAGCAAAAAGATCAGCTGAACAAGGGTAATAGTGTAATCAAAAAATCAAGCTATCGAAAAATCAATTATCAAGCAGAACTCTGTGCATATTCTTTCAAGTTCAAATGATTTCAAAAGCTCACGCTTAGTATATACATTCATAGCTTTCAAGGCTATACTTTGAGCTTAAAAGCACAAACGCTCATTGATGTATTATTCGATCTTGTAGAGATCAGTTGTGCTAAGAAGTTAAAGATCAGTTGAGTACTGATAAATTGTATTGAATCTAAGAGTTTCAGTTTTGGCATTATTAAGTCCAAACTGAAGTGGATTTTTACAAATCTTTGTATAAATCAAAATCTTTTAGTAAATATCATATCTTCGAGATAGAAGGGTGACGTAGGAGTGTTTGAAATCTTCGAATTCCATAAATCTTGTTTCACTTAATTTCAGTTTTATTCTATCTTTCATTCATTTATTTTCTTACTTTCATTAATTAACTGATTGACATTGGTTTGGGCTTTAGCCGCCAAGATGAAATTTCTACCGGTGATACAAAGCCAGAACTGAAAATGTGCAAAGGAAAATATATTCACTTTGTCAAATCAGTTGTGGTACAAGAACAAACTGAGCCAAGTAGACCAGTTGAGCAGCCTATTGAAATACAAACAAGGCTAAAAGGTATGTAATTGGTTATAGCCCTACAAGTTGAACTGATTCGTGAAGCTGGACAACTAAAAGGTTCAATCATAAATATAGGAACTCTCTAAATGGCTATTCCAATTACTATAACTGTAAACCAGTTCAGAAAAGATATCGGCTGAACAACCAGTTGAACAAGGCTAAAGCATATATTGTTTCGTCTGCACAGAACACACCAAGCACACACAAGCCGGGAAAAACCATTTGGAACACAGCAACTTGAAAGTCAGTTAGACTAATCCAAGTCTGGTTTCATAAATAACTAATATTAGTTTAGGACCCAAATAGATATGGGTACCAAAATTATTCATTGTGTGTGATTGCAGGTGACAGGTACATCAGCCAAAGAATTAATTTGGTATGTGGACAGTGGTTGCTCGCGACATATGACATGGAACGCAAATTTGCTATCCCAACTGATCAAATACACTGGTCCTAACATCAGTTTTGGAGAAAACTCTAAAGTTAAACTTTGGGTAAGGGTAAGCTTATCCATGGTAACTTGATCTTTAAAGATATTATACTAGTTGATAATTTGAAGTATAACTTGATTAGCATTAGTCAGTTATGCGATAATAATTTCTCAGTTCAGTTAAACAAAAACACTTGCACAGTTAAAGACTCTACTGATGAGATCATTTTAACTGGCAATCGTTGTGGGAATACTTACAACGTCAGTTGGACTGATCAACCTAATGCACCAGTTTTTTTGTAGCTTCAAAATCTTCTAAAAATTGATTGTGACATAAAATGTTGAACCACTTAAACTTTAATTTTATTGCTCATCTGAGTAACCATGATCTTGTAACTGGTCTGCCCAAAATAGATTTTTCTAAAGATAAAATTTGTTCAACATGTCAGTTTGGTAAGCAAGTAAGATCTTCATTTAAAAACAAGGGTAGTAAATCTTCCTCCAATTGCTTAAAATTACTGCATATGAATATTTTTGGTCCAATAACAGTCATAAGTTTAAGGGCAATGAAATACACCTTGGTAATTGTCGATAAATTTTTCAATATTTACTTGGGTTATCTTTTTTAAATCAGAGGACCAAACTACTGCACAACTGATTAATATTTTCCAAAGATTATTAAATGAAAATCAGTTGGAATTGAAAGAATAACGTCTGATCGAGGGACTGAATTCATCAATCAAAATCTTTCACAATTTTTATAAAATACTGGGATGAACCATGATGAATCTGTACTAGTTGATAAGCCAACTGATCCAGTTGAGCTAGTTGATCACTTTACAGATATAAGTTTGGAGGGTGATAGTGAAGAAGAAGTTAATATCAATCAAAATCTCCTTCAAACACATGAACCAGAGACACTGGATCAATCAGTTGAACAAACAATTGCTCTTGATCATCAGTTGGTGGAGCAAAATGATGAAATTCAAATACCAACTGAAGCAGCAACAACTGAAACTGAAGAAAAAGTTCAGTTACCAACTGAACCAGTTTCTAAAATCGATCCAACCAATGCTGAATACAGATGGAAGAAATCACACCCGCCAGAATTGGTGATAGGTAATCCATCTGATCCATCTGTTCCGGTAAGAACTCGGCATCAAATAATTAATTTATTTATTCATTCAGCTTTTATTTCTCAACTGGAACCAAATAAAACTGTTGAAGCTCTTGCTGACCCTAACTGGATAAATGCTATGCAAGAAGAGCTAAATCAGTTTACCCATAACAATGTTTGGAACTTAGTTCCATGACCAATTTCTAAAATCATTATAGGTACAAAGTGGGTCTACATAAACAAACTGAACGAAGAAGGTTCAGTTGTATGCAACAAAGCGAGGTTTGTAGTATAAAGATATAGGAAAAAAGAAGATGGATAACTAACCAATTCTCTCCATGGCTCATTTTCTACTGCAGCACATATGCTATGCTTTCAACGAATAAACTGATTTTTCTATTGCATAAATAGGTTGTAAATTTTATACCGTTGTAAACCTCTATGAGTCTAGTTTGTAACTCAAAAAGCGGTTTGTCATTTGGACACTCAAGCAAGAAGATATGTCATTTTTCCTACGGTCAGTGCAAGCTGCACGAAAATTCAGTTTTGCATATAAATGTTTTAAAAAATCTGAAATTTTCAAATTTTAAACATCAAAATCAGTTTCAATGTTCTTTCAAGAACAAACAGCTCTGATACCATTTGTTAGGATCGTTTAGGGGGTAAATCGTTGAGCTACAATAGCTCGGTTCTTGAAATATTGAACATCGATGAATTATATCGAGTTTGATTTTCAAACCAAGCCGAAGACACTCGAAATAATCCTCCGTAGAACCGATTAAACATTTTATAAAGCATATAAAATATATGCAAGTTGAATGAGTAAAAAATATTTTGATTGAAGCATTTTATCAAAAATTTGGTATACAATAATTTTGTATTTGAAGAACACATAAAATGCTTCAACAATGAACCCTTGAAACAATGGAAATGATAAGTAAATGCAATGAACAAATACACACGAATTTGTTTATGGATGTTCAGAGACTTCAAATGCTCCTACATCACCCCTTCTTCCACCTTGGATAGGATTCATTAGAAGACTTTGATTTATACAACTCTTTGTACAAACCCAATCCGGAAGGGCAGCACCCAACTAGAACTCATATCACTAAAGATTGCAGTCAGCACCTCACATTCAGCATATTGTGTAATATCTCATATGCAAAGACTACGAACACATTGTTTTACGTCTTTGTGTGAAGACTCATTCAACTAACATTTGAAGTTCAACTCCCTTGTATATGTGTGAGTGATTGTGTGTGAGAAATTTATCTTTTACAGTGTACATCTCAAATGTATCATCACACAAGGGCTTGTGCTCTCAACTAGCTGATTTCTTCATGCTAACTGCCCATGCTTTGAATCCTCTTCAAAAGCTTTTTTTTATCTCAAGATGTTGTATTTATAAGCTCCAATAATGATATATAAGTTAGAAACAAGATTATGACCGTTTGAAATGTTTTTGTACTATTTTTAGAATTGCAACAGTCAAATTCGTCTTGCTGAATATTTTCCCAAGTGGTCAACTCTGGTCAACTGGTTCAGTTCAATTGGTCTGGTTCAGTTCAGCTTGTCTGGTTTAGTTCAGCTGCTTCAGTTACAACTGGTTCAGTTCAACTGGTCTGGTTCAGTTTTAGTTGGTCAGCAGCTGGTTCAATTCAGTTGGTCAGCTGCTAGTTCAGTTCAGTTCAGTTCAGTTGCTGTGCTGAAATCAGCCTAGCTGATTTCAGTTTGTATAAAACCATTAGCTTCATCTGTAGTACCCAAATTCAGTACACGTAAAATCCATGCATTTATTTAAATTGCTAAATTATTTATTTAAGTTTACAATGATATTAGCAATGTATGATTTATTTCTTTGCATTATTTTAAATTATTTATGTTTATGTGATGCACGTTAAAATGTTTCTTGAGTTTCATGTTTCAGGCGATTATTTGATGCGGGATCGAGGAAAAGAGACCGACGACGATTTTTGCGATTTTTAAAATGTGGTATTTTATTTTAAGTTAGGATTAGGGCATTTTAAAAGATTTATTTAATTTTTATCATTTTAAATACCAAACTTGTTTATTAGGTGATTTTAAAGTTTCAGAATTTTAAAAAGTTTATCAATTGTGTATTTTAACTTTAAAATTTGGGAGTTGTTAGTAAAGTCCATAGTGGGTTATCATTTTATTAGTATTTTTTATTAACATTTTAATGGTGTGATTAAGCAATTTCTTTCCCTAATCTAATCTAAAACTCACGCACGCACACACTCACTCACGTTAATACACACACACATTTCATTACACTCTCATTTGTTTTTTTTAGAGAAGAAAAGTAGGGTTCTTAGAGCAAGAGTAGCCGCCCCTCTCCTCTGTATTTTTCCAGCAATTATTGTTCGTTTTCTTCAAAGAAAATCTTTCCATGTTCGTCCCGGATCAACCCTCGCATCCTTCCCGCTTCGGTGTCGTCATTTCGGTTACTTTAAATATCAAGGCATGCATAATCTTTTTTTTATGCATCGATCTCATCATAGTATATGTTTTTATGTTTATTATGTGTAAAAATTTATGTTGTACAAAGTAAAAATTGGTTTGATCGATTTTCAAATGATTTTAGATATGGAAACCCGAATTCTGCTGTCATTTCGATTTTTGCGTAAATTCGGTCGAATTTTTGGGAAAAATTTCAACATATAAAACGTAGTACTTTTTGATACCTTCAATTTGACAGTAAATTCGTAATTATTGAACAAGAAACGAGTGAGTTATGATTGTTTTCGTGGGACTGCTCAAACTAGAATTTTCTGAAAATATGTTCATGACGTGTTCTTGAAGTTTATTTGTTGCAGGCTTCGTTGGGAACCGTTGGATGATCGCTGCTGCATTTAAGTATTTTGAGTATGATGTTGGGATGATTTCTGGTGCTTTGTTTCATGTCGATAGGCACTTGGTTGCACTAGAAGTCGTAGGAAGCATTTTGATGTCAAATAGCGTTTTCACAGTTTGAGTTGTGTTGTATGATTTGTATCATTGTTTGAGGCATCCTGGGAGTTTGAATCATTGTCATAGCATCCTAGGATGGGTCTCGAGGTATTGATTCACGATCCGCACGATCGAGTTAGGAGGATTAAGTCACAAGTTTATTGATTTCCATTGGTTACCATTTTCAAAGTCTACACGGACCCGAAGCCGGACCCTGACACGGAGTCTGTGCCCTTGTTTTTTTTTCGTGTGAAATTCCGTAGTCTACACGGAACCGGATCCGGACCTAAAACGGGGTCCGTGCCTTTGTTAATTCCGTAGGTTATGTTTGCAGAGGCTACACGGACCCAGATCCGGATGTATACACGGGGTCCTTGTCTTCCATGTTTGGGAAAACATAGGGATTGTTTTGGGGTTCGATATCATGGTTTAGTACGATGATTAAATGAGGTCGATTCCCGTGGGGTTTAGAACGTCATAAGAAATTGTCATTTTTTTGGGTTGTGATCATTGTTAATACGTCTAAGTTATGAAAGATAAGTGCTTGAACTCATATTAGTATGTACCGCACTGGCCGCAACCGAGATCCAACGAATCCCTCAACGTCATGTAAGTATGTTCGACGTGCAAAGGAAAATATATTTTATGTTTTTAAAGTATGCTAAATGTCTTGTAACCAATTATGAACGGGTTTGGAAGTCGGTGAACGTGGCCGAGGACCTCTCCACCTCGGTAAAACATGACCAGGTTTATATCAAGATTGGAAAGCGGTAAAGCATGACCAAGGACCAATCCACCCGGTAAAGCATGATCGGGGATCTCATGTATGTGATAGTGGATTTTCCCTGCCAGCCCAGTATTGTGGTTTAGTCTGATCAGGCACATTTATATATGGGTCACTTGCTTTGAAACATATCTCTACGCAAAATGATGATGTTATGCATGTTCAAGTATGTATAATGCATGTATGTTTATGAAAAAGTTTTATGATGATGGCACGTCTATGATTATGTTATTATGTTCAAGTTTCAAGTATGTACGCTCTACTTTAAAGATGCATGTGGTTTAATTTCGTATTACTTGTTAGATCCATTTTATATGTGTTGAGTCTTTAGACTCACTAGTTTTGATCGATGCAGGTTACGAAGACTTTGAAGAGACGAGGGGTGAGGACCAATGATCCGACTGGAACTGTGCAGGAGGCTAAACCCGAGGATCTCCCACGTTTTAAGACTTTATGCACGTTCAAATACTTGATTTTCATGAGTTGTGTTGACGATGTTTAAACGTTTCCTTTTTGCAAACTTTGATGGTAGTTGTTTTACTCCAAATATTTTAGGTGACCAAATATTTGTTAACGTAATTTGATGATTACGATTTATTTAAGAAAATTTTTATTTTTCCGCAAATTTTAAAATATTTAAAAGTACAGTACGTTACATCATCGTCATTTATCAGCATCTTAAGCTTCGATTTAGACTTTTACTTGCGAAGATGATTTGTAGATCACCGTCTTATCTTTTCAACGCATACTTAATCGCTTCATTCCAATAACTGAGTTCAGAGATATGATCAAAATACCGCAACTACTCACGTCCAATTGAATGCTGTTTTCGTGCAATCACTTTGGTATTGCAGCGATCAGTTAGACCTTGATAACATCCGAATTTGCCCAACTGACGTGAAATACGACTTGTTCCGAATTGAGTTTTATAATCACTTACATTGGCGGATTTTCATTTGCATGATTCAGTTGAGAGATATCATCAAAATACCAAAGCTTTCCAGAAATTTAGTTTGTACAGAATTCAGTTTCAGTTCGCTTCTTGTGTTAATAACTTCACACTTGAGTAAATATATTAGAAACACAATAACAAGTTTTGTTAACATCAAAATCAAGATTGGGAACATGAAATGTTCCAACAAATGAGTTCTGACATTCTTGATTAAGGAGTTGATGTAAAGAATTGGGTGAACTAGGGTAAACCTAAATAAGAATAAATGTTATTCTGAATCACATGGAGATGTAAACCCACGGTTAGATATATTCCTGAACCACTGAGGATCACACAAGTATCGAATTATGTGTTCCCGTTGGGATAATCAAATTTCAATGAGTCAGAATTTGACGACTATAGTTTGATATAGATCAAATTGGATGCTTATTGTAATGCCCGAGATTTTATACCGTGTTAAATTACGATTATTAATTTTAATCGAGATAATTATGAAAGGGCTAACCGAGACACGAAATGAGATCACGTGTGAAAATTGATGTGCGAGGACAGTAGCATCAGCGCACATGCGCGACCGGATGCGCGCACATGCGCCAAACAGGCAGAAGACCTCGCGCATATGCGCGGAAGATGTCGCGCATATGCGCGAAGCCTATGCGAGGAACTCCAGAGAGTCTCGCGCATATGCGCGGAGATGAGTCGCGCATATGCGCGAGGCGATGATGTGTGTATACAAACGTTATAATCCTTCAAAAACGGGAAATCGAGAGAAACGCTATCAAAATTTTCCTGGAAGCTTAGAATCGCGATTGTGTAAAATCCGTCCGTTAGATTTTAAATTCGACTTCGGTACTGTGTTCCTATCGATGCAGGCTATAACTGGAAGTAAGTTTTACTACGTTTTGACATGTTTTGAAATTATGATGTTGTTGGAATTGAATACATGTCATATATGTTGTTCTTGACATGTTAGACAGTGTAGAATCGAAGTCAAATTAAGAAACGGACTGAATATGGAAGTGTTATGATTTTCAGAATGAGATTGACTAGAATTGATGTCAGATTTTTATGGTGGTTGATTGGAAATGATTGGAATTGGTATAGACTGATATAGTATTATCAGTATCGCAAGATTGTACTGTTGTACCGTCAGAATTTGATAAAACAGAGATGTTGTGATTTGATTAGAATATTGATACAGAATATTAATATTGTCATTGCCAGATTGAACATTGAGAGACTTTGAGTCGAGACTTCGATTGTAGCAGAGCGACAGCAAGAAAGGTATAAATAAATGTTGATTCGGGATTGCACAACTCGAGTAAGGTCTGACTTGAGTTTCCCAAAATCACATACTTTATTTTATTGCATTGATATTTGCAGATTATCAGATTGATATGGTTAGTCTATTGAATTATAGCAGAGCCAGAGTTTGAGTCTAGGGCAGATCAGCCTAGCTAGGGCAGAACCGCCGAGTCTTTGTCAGAACCGCGTAGACTCTAGACTTACGGTGTATCGATGAGCTTAGATGTAGATCGACGTCTATTGTAGACATTCGATACAGCATACCAAAGTCTAAATTAGATCGGGATCCCTAGGTTAGAAATAAGTTGAGATAAGATAATAAGTCATTGACTTAAATACAGATTCGTATTGGTTCATGTAGTCAGATTGGATACATGTTTAATGATTGTTTATGCTTTTATATATGTTTTATATGATTGCATTGATACATTGTTTATACCGGCATATTTATATCTCACCGGAGTTATCCGGCTGTTGTCTTGTCTGTATGTGTGCATGGCAACAGGTGTGACAGGTTCAGGGTCACAGAGGTGAAGAAAGATCGAGTTAGAGTGGAGACTACGGACTTGGACTAGAGTTAGGGTTTAAACACTTGTTATATTGCAAAGGCCCTGGAACTTCTTGCTTGAAAATTTGCGGAAAATTAAAAATTTTCTTTTTAAAAGAACTTAAGTGGCCTCATTCATAAAATCACTGGTGAAACAAGTTCAATATTTCAAAATATTGCAGCGGAAGAAAATAAAGTTTGCCAAAAATCACAATTTAAAAATATCCAACGACTGATAAAATGTTTGCGGAATAAAATAACAACTGCTGCTCTGAGGTCCTCGGGAGCCACTACTGCCGACCCAAGCTGGCTCACTGGTCCCCGCCCTCGGCCCTGGCCTCATCAGTACCTACAACAATCAAGTCTAGTGAGCCTAAAGACTCAGCATGCATATATCGCAGGTAACGAGTAAAAATCTGAATTAAAATATGCATGAGTTAACATATCCTGTCCTGAGGCATGCTGAAAATAATCTGTACTGAGCAATTATAATACGTGCATAACTGAACTGATAATCACAGAAAAAAATGTTTGTTCCTTGGAGCCTGTACTGAAATAACTGATAAAATTTTCTGTTGAGATTATGTTTTACGCCTGTGGCCCCTGCACTAAGCTGAACTGATCGGTAACTGGCTACCGGGGAGGCTGAAACTGAATTGAGCTGGCCGGTCACTGGCGACCGGGTGGTACCATACTGAACTGATCGGTCACTGGCGACCGTATAAAATAACACTCCCACATAGTGAATGAACCACAAGCCATATCGCATAAATCTCAAAAATAATCATTTTCTATTTAATGCACGTAAAATAATTAACTGGCATAATGAAAATGTCCCGTAATTTTACCAACTGGATTGGATTGGATCGTCCCCAGGCTCGCTGCAACCTAACTGTGCCATGAAAAATATGCAATAGCTTAAACTTGACCAACTATGCAATTTCGTTCAAAAGATGCGACTATGACGCCTAATGACTTCGCATTTAATCATGACTCCGAGCCAACCTGAACTGACACCGAACCGACGTACAGTCATGATTAAAATACGCTGAAAAATCATAAAATAATGCTCCTAAAATGATAGGGTAGAAATCTAGGTGGAATGGAGGCCAAAACACGAAACGCTCTTTCGAGAGTCAATTTGGCACATCGCAACGTAAATTCTCGTACAACCTCAAAAATGATCCAAATGACGAACGGTCAAAAACAAGACCTTCCTAACTCAATGAGGCACTGTCCAGTCCAAGGACATGGGCTAAAAGCCAACCAAGAACTCGAACGAGCCACCGAACCCACACAGCAATTTGCTGTAATTTTCCAGCAGCTGCAACCTAGCTTGCATCGCGTCGTTTGCGAGACTTTTGGCCATTGGGGCTTGAACCACCGACCAAATCCTCTCCACAACGTCCCAAGGAATAATTCGAACCATGGCTAAGGGCTTTTGGCCAGCCATAGTTCGCACCATTCCAGCAACAACCGAAAACTCATACCGAGAATGCTTTTGTATGCGTGTGTAGTGTGTTGCTTCGATTGATGTCTCGTGTCGTTCCAGTGGCCATTTGATTGACCATGGCACGATCTAGACATCTAGGGCATGGTATGAAACGTGGCTAAGGGCCATAGGCCAACCAAGATCCACATCAAACCACACAATTCGAAAAACATGATGCTGTCAAAAGAAGGGAAACCGAGAGGGGAGGGGCTGTTCTTGTTGTTTATTTAAAAACCAATGAGCCATGGACCAAGCCACCAAAAGGACGACTTAGTCACGTCTTAGACATGCTAGGGGAGTGATCCAACCATGGCTAAGAGCCCTTAGGGCAGCCAAGATCAGATCCAACCCCTTGACATAAAAACTGAAATTTTCGAACACATGAGAAGCAATGGGAAAGTTGCTGTCATTCTGAATTTCCAGCGAGCATGGGGTTAAACCAATGGACAAACGTGGTCCTAATGCATCCTATTACATGTATATAGGTCACCTTGGGAGCCTGGAATCGAACCAATCACCTGAAACAACAAAACTCAGAAAAACGTGAAGCTTGTCATGAAAGGGCCGAAATCTGCATGCATTAATTTTCTGAAAATTCTATGATGTATTTCGGTTTTTGCATGATAAAACATGATCATGTACTGAAAAATAATTGATAATATGACTTGATTGAGGTTTGAAAGAAATCTAGACATGCCTGGTTTCGTTTCGAAAGAAACGAACGAAACGACGATGACGCGGCACGGAGGAGTGGAACGCTTCTTTCCTTTCCTCTTCTACTCAATTTTTCTCCCTTCGCTTAGCTATGAGTCTCACGGTTTTCCTCTCTCAAAAACACTCTGAATTTCGTGACTAAGGGAGGGGATATGATGATTAGGGGAGTGAGGGAGATGGGTGCAAAATATAGGGAAATAATCAAGACCAAGTCTCCATTTTTTTTTTGAATTTTGAATTGTGGTTTGCTATCAATTCTACTTGGAGGGATTATGGTGGTGCAATGACCGATTCTACATGCTCATCTAGACTAGGATAATGTTCTAACATTAATTAATTACATGGTGCTCCCAAAAATCCTAGATTTATCCTACTAATTACATGCAAAGAAATGGTCAAAGTTGATGAGTTGGCAATTGAATCCTCTAGTAACCAAGGGGTGGCCGAAATCTACTAATAAAATAAATGTGGAGTGTTGTTTATTTACTAAATTAATAACTCTAAAAAGCCTCACTAATCCTTTAATTAATTTATTGAATAAATCCTTAATTAAGTAACTCAAATGAGCTTATTTTCTACTCACCTCAAGTTGCATAAATAAATCCCCAAATCTCCTTATTAACTTAAATTAACTTACTTGCTAGCTAAATTAACTTCTGGAAATATTTCTCGAATCTTAAATTCTATCTCCAAACTCCTGACTCCAGTCCGGCCTCACTGAAAATAACTGAAATGCTAAAAATCAAACTACTGAACTGAGATAATAAAATAATTAACTTCAAAGAAATGCATTTAAAATAATCATGCAATGAAGTCAATTAAATTTAAAAAAAATCTAGAATTATGCATGGCTTATACGTAAACTGATTTACGGGTTCTACAATCCTTCCCCCCTTAAAATAAATTTCGTCCTCGAAATTAGAACTCATCGAATAACTCGGGGTATCGATCTCTCATCTCCGGCTCAGACTCCCAAGTAGCTTCCTCCTCAGAATGGTTGAGCCATTTGACTTTGACTCGCTTAACCAACTTGTTCCGAAGTTTCTTCTCCTGACGGTCTAGGATCTGCACTGGTCTCTCCTCATAAGATAAGTTCGGAGTAAGCTGCAACGGCTCAAAGTTCAGGACATGCGAAGGATTCGCCATGTACTTCCTCAGCATGGAGACGTGAAAGACATTGTGTACTCCGGCCAGATTCGGCGGAAGAGCCACACGATACGCTAGCGTCCCAACTCTGTCGAGGATCTCAAACGGTCCAATGAATCTCGGACTGAGCTTCCCTTTCTTGCCAAATCTCATGACACCCTTCATAGGTGCCACTTTCACAAAGACATGATCGCCCACTGCAAACTCTAAGTCTCTCCTCCGCTGATCGGCATAACTCTTCTGTCGGCTCTGAGCATTCCTCATCCTATCACAGATTTTGGCTACTACCTCTGCTGCCTGCTGAACAATCTCTGGACCCAACTCTGCTCTCTCTCCTACTTCATCCCAATGAACAGGAGATCTGCACTTGCAGCCATACAGTGCTTCATACGGAGTCATACCAATAGAAGACTGGAAGCTGTTGTTGTAGGTGAACTCAACCAGTGGCAAGTTCGACTCCCAACTCCCTGAGAAATCAATGACGCAAGCGCAAAGAAGATCCTCCAAAATCTGAATAACTCGCTCCGACTGCCCATCTGTCTGCGGATGGAAAGCTGTGCTAAACAGCAACTTCGTACCCAAAGTCGAATGCAAGCTCTTCCAAAATGAGGAAGTGAATCTGGGATCTCTGTCGGATACGATAGAAACTGGAATACCATGGAGTCGGACTATTTCTCGGATATACAGCTCTGCATACTGAACCATGGTGAAAGTCGTCTTAATAGGCAAGAAGTGCGCTGATTTGGTAAGACGATCTACAATCACCCAGATGGCATTCGATCCTCTGGCTGACTTCGGCAACCCGGTCACAAAATCCATGGTAATGTTCTCCCACTTCCACTCAGGAATAGGAAGAGGCTTGAGCAAACCTGCTGGTCTCTGATGCTCGGCCTTCACTAACTGACAGGTCAGACACTCGGACACAAACCGTCTGATGTCCTTCTTCATCCCTGGCCACCAATACAATAGCTGCAGATCTTTGTACATCTTCGTACTCCCAGGGTGAATGGAGTACGGGGACGTATGGGCCTCTGATAAGATGTCTGCTCGGATAGAATCACTGCTAGGAACCCATATCCTATCTCGGTATCTCATAATATCGTCGCTGACTGAATACAAAACACTGCCCTTGGCTTCATCTCTCTTCTTCCACTGTGCTAACTGCTCATCTGCTGCCTGACCACTGCGAATACGGTCAATAAGAGAGGACTGGATAGTCAAGGTAGATAAACGAGGAACTCTACCTCGAGGATAAGTCTCAAGATCGAACTTCTGCATCTCAATCTGAAGAGGTTTCTGAATCGTCAAGCGAGCCATCACTGCGACTTTTCTGCTCAAAGCATCCGCGACTACATTAGCTTTGCCCGGGTGGTAGCTAATGTCACAATCGTAGTCTTTCACAAGCTCCAACCAACGCCTCTGACGCATGTTCAGCTCCTTCTGCGTGAAGAAATACTTGAGGCTCTTGTGGTCGGTAAAGATCTGACACTTCTCTCCATACAGATAGTGCCTCCAAATCTTCAAAGCAAAAACTACGGCCGCTAACTCCAGATCATGGGTAGGGTAATTCTTCTCATGGATTTTCAGCTGTCGAGAAGCATACGCTATCACTCTCCCATGCTGCATCAAAACTGCACCTAAACCAAGCTTCGAAGCATCGGTATAAAGGACAAACTCACCAGATCCTGACGGTACAGCCAAAACGGGTGCTGAGATAAGAGCTTGCTTCAAAGTATCGAAGCTCTTCTGACACTCCTCGCTCCACACAAATTTCACATTTTTCTTGGTCAGTGCTGTGAGTGGAACGGCAATGGATGAGAATCCCTGAATGAACTTCCTGTAATATCCTGCCAACCCAAGAAAACTGCGGATCTCGGATGCATTCTGAGGCACAACCCAATCTCTGACTGCTGCAACTTTTGCGGGGTCTACCTCAATACCACTGCTGGAGACAATGTGGCCCAAGAACGCCACCTTCTCTAACCAGAATTCACATTTACTGAACTTTGCGAATAATTTGTGCTTCTGCAATATCTGCAACACTGTGGTCAGATGCCTGCTATGCTCCTCCCGACTCTTGGAGTAGACGAGTATGTCATCTATGAACACTATCACAAAATGGTCGAGATACGGCTTAAATACGCGATTCATTAGATCCATGAAGATCGCTGGCGCATTCGTCAGACCGAACGGCATCACAAGGAACTCGTAGTGACCATAACGAGTCCTGAAAGCAGTCTTCGAGACATCAGCATCTCTCACCCTCAACTGATGATAACCAGAACGCAGATCTATCTTGGAGAAAATCGAAGCTCCCTGCAACTGGTCAAACAGATCCTCAATCCTCGGCAGTGGGTATTTATTCTTCACTGTAACCCTGTTCAACTCCCTGTAGCCAATGCAAAGCCTCATCAAGCCATCCTTCTTTTTCACAAATAAGACCGGCGCACCCCATGGAGAAAAGCTCGGGCGAATGAACTCCCTGTCGAGAAGTTCCTGAATCTGCTTCTTAAGCTATGCCATCTCTGTCGGTGCTAGTCGGTACGGCACTTTGGATATCGGAGCCGTACCTGGCATAAGCTCAATGGAAAACTCCACCTCTCTCTCGGGTGGCATACCAGAGACGTCTTCGGGAAAAACGTCTAAGAAATCTCTGACAATCGGATCATCTGAGGCTGACTGGCTGGGTTCCTCGGGGACAGATAAAAAGGTCGCTAGAAATGCCCGACACCCTCTATGCATGAGTTTCCTAGCCTGAACATAAGGAATAATGCGCGGTAAAGGAAAGTACCTGTCCGGCTCAAATAAGAACTGCTTCATTCCAGGCGGTCGGACAAGAACAGATCTCCGCTGGAAGTCTATCAACACTCTGTTCCTCAATAGCCAGTCCATCCCTAGGATGATGTCAAATTCTGGCATCGGTAGCACAATCAGATCCACATAAACAATTTTACCGTGCAACTCAAGGTCTATATCTCGGATAACGTTGGTAGCTGCCATCTCCTCGCCTGACGGCAACACTACTGAAAAGGCTGTATCTAGCCCAATGGTCTGGATCTTGAGAAAGTTTGCAAAGACCTCCGAAATAAACGAGTAAGTGGCCCCTGAATCTATCAAGGCCTTGGTAGCGGAACTAGATATAAAAATTCTCCCTGAAAGAGCGGAGCTCTAAGTTGAATCCAGTAGTTACAAGAACTAAACTTATATACATGCAATGGTCAAAGTTCTTCTAACTTAAATCTCCAAAATACTACTGAGTAGAGCATGCAATCCTATCACAGTTCTAAGTTCAATCTTAATCCTTATTCCCAAAGCACGGAAATTCAAATAATAACTTAAAGTTTAAAGGTACCTGTCAACAACATAGTCTTAGGGTTGGTTTCCGCGGCATGGAGAGCAAAAACCCTGCCCTGAGTAGGCAGATTCCTCTGAGGGCACTGCAGCAACATGTGGTCTGGACTGCCGCACTTAAAACACTTTCCTAAGCCAGCCATGCATGCTCCAGGATTGCGACGTGAGCACCTGGGACAGACAGGGTGCTCCTGAGTCCTCGGGGCTGGGCGTCCCCGCTGCTGCTGCTGCCGGCCTCGGTTCCTGGGCGGTCCATGAAAAGGCCTCTTATTCTGCTGCTGATGCTGATGAGGAGGAGGGCGGTGTGGTGCCTGGACTGGGCGCTTGCCCTGGCGATCCCTCTCGATATCCCGCAGATCCTGCTCTGCGGCTAAGGCCTTGGAGACGGCAATCTCATAAGTAACAGGGTCAGATACCCTAACATATCGGCGCAAGATCGGCCGTAAACCCACCAGGAAGTGCATCAGCTTGGCTCTGGCATCATTCGCGATCAGGGCCACAAAGTGACAGCCCCTCTCGAACTTACGGATGAACTCCGTAACCGTCAAATCCCCCTGCCTCAGACTCATGAACTCGGTGGTCAGCCTGGTGCGAACCTCCTCAGCAAAATACTTGGAGTAGAAAACTTCCGTAAAGCGGGTCCATGAAAGTCTAGCCAAAGTCAAGGCTACCGAAGCTCCTTCCCACCATAAGCGGGCGTCTCCAGTGAACAGGTAGGTGGCACATCGGACTCGGTCTGTGTCTCCCAGCTCCATAAACTCGAAGATAACCTCGAGGGATTTGATCCATCCCTCGGCAACCATGGGGTCAGATGTCCCAGAGAATTCCTTCGGGCGCATCTTCATGAATCGCTCATAAACAGCCTCGGGCCCTGTCGGCCTGGCTGCGGCTGCGGCATTGTCCCCCGCAAACTGTGCGAAGAACTGTGCCATCCCAGCTAACATCTGGGCACTCATGTCCGGTGGGGATGGTGGAGGAGGTGGTAGGTCTCCCTCCGGTCTACGCTCCTCCCTGTCCTCTCGGCGAGGCTCCTCCTCTCTGTTGCGCTCTAAAATGCGTCTAGGGGGAATACTGTTCCAACATAACCCATACGTAACTAACATGCATAATTCCATAATTTATTTTAAATGAACACTGAAATACTGAAAATCTGGAAGCATGCTGACAAAAAAATTCTTGCTTTAACTGAAATGCTGAACAAAATGCTGAACTGAAAAACTTACAGACCGAAGACGTGGCTTCGTGAGCTTCTCGCGGTCAGTAGTAGTGAAACCCTATACAGAACCACCGCTCTGATACCAATTGCAAAGGCCCTGGAACTTCTTGCTTGAAAATTTGCGGAAAATTAAAAATTTTCTTTTTAAAAGAACTTAAGTGGCCTCATTCATAAAATCACTGGTGAAACAAGTTCAATATTTCAAAATATTGCAGCGGAAGAAAATAAAGTTTGCTAAAAATCACAATTTAAAAATATCAACGACTGATAAAATGTTTGCGGAATAAAATAACAACTGCTGCTCTGAGGTCCTCGGGTGCCACTACTGCCGACCCAAGCTGGCTCACTGGTCCCCGCCCTCGGCCCTGGCCTCATCAGTACCTACAACAATCAAGTCTAGTGAGCCTAAAGACTCAGCATGCATATATCGCAGGTAACGAGTAAAAATCTGAATTAAAATATGCATGAGTTAACATATCCTGTCCTGAGGCATGCTGAAAATAATCTGTACTGAGCAATTATAATACGTGCATAACTGAACTGATAATCACAGAAAAAAAATGTTTGCTCCTTGGAGCCTGTACTGAAATAACTGATAAAATTTTCTGTTGAGATTATGTTTTAAGCCTGTGGCCCCTGCACTAAGCTGAACTGATCGGTAACTGGCTACCGGGGAGGCTGATACTGAATTGAGCTGGCCGGTCACTGGCGACCGGGTGGTACCATACTGAACTGATCAGTCACTGGCGACCGTATAAAATAACACTCCCACATAGTGAATGAACCACAAGCCATATCGCATAAATCTCAAAAATAATCATTTTCTATTTAATGCACGTAAAATAATTAACTGGCATAATGAAAATGTCCCGTAATTTTACCAACTGGATTGGATTGGATCGTCCCCAGGCTCGCTGCAACCTAACTGTGCCATGAAAAATATGCAATAGCTTAAACTTGACCAACTATGCAATTTAGTTCAAAAGATGCGACTATGACGCCTAATGACTTCGCATTTAATCATGACTCCGAGCCAGCCTGAACCGACACCGAACCGACGTATAGTCATGATTAAAATACGCTGAAAAATCATAAAATAATGCTCCTAAAATGATAGGGTCGAAATCTAGGTGGAATGGAGGCCAAAACACGAAACGCTCTTTCGAGAGTCAATTTGGCACATCGCACCGTAAATTCTCGTACGACCTCAAAAATGATCCAAATGACAAACGGTAAAAAACATGACTTTCCTAACTCAATGAGGCACTGTCCAGTCCAAGACCATGGGCTAAAAGCCAACCAAGAACTCGAACGAGCCACCGAACCGACACAGCAATTTGCTGTAATTTTCCAGCAGCTGCAACCTTGCTTGCATCGCGTCGTTTGCGAGACTTTTGGCCATTGGGGCTTGAACCACCGACCCAATCCTCTCCACAACGTCCCAAGGAATGATTCGAACTATGGCTAAGGGCTTTTGGCCAGCCATAGTTCGCACCATTCAAGCAACAACCGAAAACTCATACCGAGAATGCTTTTGTATGCGTGTGTAGTGTGTTGCTTCGATTGATGTCTTGTGTCGTTCCAGTGGCCATTTGATTGACCATGGCACGATCTAGACATCTAGGGGCATGGTATGAACCGTGGCTAAGGGCCATAGGCCAACCAAGATCCACATCAAACCACACAATTCGAAAAACATGATGCTGTCAAAAGAAGGGAAACCGAGAGGGGAGGGGCTGTTCTTGTTGTTTATTTAAAAACCGATGAGCCATGGACCAAGCCACCAAAAGGACGACTTAGTCACGTCTTAGACATGCTAGGGGAGTGATCCAACCATGGCTAAGAGACCTTAGGGCAGCCAAGATCAGATCCAACCCCTTGACATAAAAACTGAAATTTTCGAACACATGAGAAGCAATGGGAAAGTTGCTGTCATTCTGAATTTCCAGCGAGCATGTGGTTAAACCAATGGACAAACGTGGTCCTAATGCATCCTATTACATGTATATAGGTCGTCTTGGGAGCCTGGAATCGAACCAATCACCTGAAACAACAAAACTCAGAAAAACGTGAAGCTTGTCATGAAAGGGCCGAAATCTGCATGCATTAATTTTCTGAAAATTCTATGATGTATTTCGGTTTTTGCATGATAAAACATGATCATGTACTGAAAAATAATTGATAATATGACTTGATTGAGGTTTGAAAGAAATCTAGACATGCCTGGTTTCGTTTCGAAAGAAAACGAACGAAACGACGATGACGCGGCACGGAGGAGTGGAACGCTTCTTTCCTTTCCTCTTCTACTCGATTTTTCTCCCTTCGCTTAGCTATGAGTCTCACGGTTTTCCTCTCTCAAAAACACTCTGAATTTCGTGACTAAGGGAGGGGATATGATGGTTAGGGGAGTGAGGGAGATGGGTGCAAAATATAGGGAAAGAATCAAGACCAAGTCTCCATTTTTTTTTTGAATTTTGAATTGTGGTTTGCTATCAATTCTACTTGGAGGGATTATGGTGGTGCAATGACCGATTCTACATGCTCATCTAGACTAGGATAATGTTCTAACATTAATTAATTACATGGTGCTCCCAAAAATCCTAGATTTATCCTACTAATTACATGCAAAGAAATGGTCAAAGTTGATGAGTTGGCAATTGAATCCTCTAGTAACCAAGGGGTGGCCGAAATCTACTAATAAAATGAATGTGGAGTGTTGTTTATTTACTAAATTAATAACTCTAAAAAGCCTCACTAATCTTTTAATTAATTTATTGAATAAATCCTTAATTAAGTAACTCAAATGAGCTTATTTTCTACTCACCTCAAGTTGCATAAATAAATCCCCAAATCTCCTTATTAACTTAAATTAACTTACTTGCTAGCTAAATTAACTTCTGGAAATATTTCTCGAATCTTAAATTCTATCTCCAAACTCCGACTCCAGTCCGGCCTCACTGAAAATAACTGAAATGCTAAAAATCAAACTACTGAACTGAGATAATAAAATAATTAACTTCAAAGAAATGCATTTAAAATAATCATGCAATGAAGTCAATTAAATTTAAAAAAAATCTAGAATTATGCATGACTTATACGTAAACTGATTTACGGGTTCTACATATATAGTTGTTAAACCTTAGTTGAGACTGATTGTATATAGTGCAAGATTTGTACTTTTAATACTGACGTGTATGTTAAGATGTATGCCTGTTTATTATAATTAATTAAATTAGTCCCAATGACGATAAATAAGATGATTAGCGTCCGGGTCCCCACACTTATAAAAGACTTTATGAGGTGATTTCATAAGATGGAAGAAATGAAAGTTAGCATGATTGCTAAATAAGGAAGGAGAGCGGAACTGCCTGTTTTGTGAAGGAGTTCACTAAAACTTACAATTGCCAAATATGGTAAGTGAAAATTTTGATCGTCGATCAGGGTTATAATGATTCGGAATTATTATTTAGTGAATTTGGAATTTACTAATTAAATATTGGTACTAGTAATTGTGACTGCTAACATGTACAAATTCTCATAAATGTTCTAGAAGAGTCGAGAATTAAATTAACCAATGAGTTTGCGCACAAAGCTTGCAAAATTCTCCCCTCCTCTTCCATAATGTCTCAACGCACAAATCTCTTGCGATTTCTGGTGCAATCCAAGCGAGTAGGATAGCTGTAGAACCCGTAAATCAGTAGACGTATAAGCCATGCATAATTCTAGGTTTTCTTAAATTTAATTGACTTCATTGCATGATTATTTTAAATGCATTTATTTGAAGTTAATTATTTTATTATTTCAGTTCAGTAGTTTGATTTTTAGCATTTCAGTTATTTCAGTGAGGCCGGACCGGAGTTGGAGTTTTGAGATAGAATTTAAGATTCGAGAAATATTTCCAGAAGTTAATTTAGCTAGCAACCAAGTTCATTTAAGTTAGAAAGGGAGGTTTGAGGATTTAATTTAATTATTTGAGGTGATTAAGAAATGAACTCATTTAAGTTATTTAATTAAGGGGTTAGCTCACTAAATTATTTAAAGGATTAGTAAGGCTTTCAAGGATTATTAGTTGACTAGATAATCAACATTTCCCTTTATTTTATCATGCATTTTTCGGCCACCCTTAGTTGCTAGAAGATTCATTTTCCAACTCATCAACTTTGACCAATTCTTTGCATGTAATTAGTAGGATAATTTTAGGATTTTTGGGAGCACAATTTAATTAAATAAATGGACATATCCTAGTCTAGAATCAAGAGAGAATTCGGCCACTACCTCCTAGAAGCATCCACCAACTCATTTGATATCAAACCATAATTCAAAATTCAAATTTGGGAAGACTTGGTCTTGGATCTTCCTTAAATCTTGCACCCACTTCCCTCACCCTCCTAACCATTTTTCCCCCCCTCTCCTTTTCGAAAATTCAGAGTGAATTCACACTCATTTTCAGTAGAAAAATCGTGAGGTACCTAGCTAAAAAGAAGAGAGAAAAATCGAGAGCAAGGTAAGGTAGAAAAGAGAAGCGCTCCACCTCCTCCGTGCCGCGTCGTCGTTGTTTTGTTCGTTTTCTTTCGAAACGAAACCAGGCATGTCTAGATTTCTTTCAAACCTCAATCAAGTCATATTATCATTTATTTATCAGTACAGGATCATGTTTTAGCAAGCAAAAACCGAGATACATGTCAAAATATTTTGGAACACACATGAAGAATTTTCGACTTCCCTTGACAAGCTTCACGTTTTTCTGAGTTTTGATGGTTTCAGGTATTGGATCGACTCCAGGCTCCCAAGGTGACTCCTAGACACGTAATAGGATGCATTAGGACCATTTTGGTCCATTCAAACCAGCCCCATGCCTGCTGGAAATTCAGAATGACAGCAAGTCCCCATAGGTGCAGAAATGTTGTTCGAAAAATTCAGTTTCTTGTCATGGAGGAAGGATCTGATCTTGGCTGCCCCAAGGGCCTATAGCCATGGTTGGATCACTTTCCTAGCATGTCTAAGACGTGACTAAGTTGCCCTTTTGGTGGCTTGGTCCATGGTTCATCGGTTTTTAATCAAAACGTGAAAACAGCCCCTTTCCCCATTCGGCTTCTTCATTTGTGCAGCTTTTGATTTCGTTCTTTTGTTGCTTGGTATGGATCTTGGTTGGCCTATGGCCCTTAGCCACGATTCATATCATGCTCCTAGATGTCTAGATTGTGCCATGGTCAATCAAATGGCCACTGGAACGACGCAAGACATCGATCATAGCATAAACACTACACACGCATGCACGTTGCTCTCGGTTGGACCCTTCGGTTGAGTTATGGTGTGATGCGGATTGTAACTGGCCTAGGGCCCTTAGCCATGGTTCAAATCATTCCTTCGGATGTTGGTAAGAGTCTCTGGTCGGTGGTTCACTCCCCTAATGGCCGATAGTCTCGAAACCAATGCAAGTCTTGTAGTGCGCAGCTGCTGTATTTTTTGACAGCAAGTATGCTGCTGTTCAGAAGCGTCGTTTGAGTTCTTGGTTGGCTTTTAGCCCATGGCCTTGGACTGGACAGTGCCTCATTGAGTTAGGAAGGTCATGTTTTTGACCGTTCGTCATTTGGATCATTTTTGAGGTCGTACGAGAATTTACGGTGCGATGTGCCAAATTGACTCTCGAAAGAGCGTTTCGTGTTTTGGCCTCCATTCCACCTAGATTTCGATCCTATCATTTTAGGAACATTATTTTATGATTTTTCAGCGTATTTTAATCATGACTATACGTCGGTTCAGTGTCGGTTCAGGTTGGCTCGGAGTCATGATTAAATGCGAAGTCATTAGGCGTCATAGTCGCATCTTTTGAACGTAAATTGCATAGTTGGTCAAGTTTAAGCTATTGCATAATTTTCATGGCATAGTTAGGTTGCAGCGAGCCTGGGAACGATCCAATCCAATCCAGTTGGTAAAATTACAGGAATTTTCATTACGCCAGTTAATTATTTTACGTGCATTAAATAGAAAATGATTATTTTCGAGATTTATGCGATATGGCTTGTGATTCATTCACTATGTGGGAGTGTTATTTTATACGGTCGCCAATGACCGATCAGTTCAGTATGGTACCACCCGGTCGCCAGTGACCGGCCAGCTCAGTTCAGTTTCAGCCTCCCCGGTAGCCAGTTACCGATCAGTCCAGCTTAGTGCAGTGGCCACAGGCGTAAAACATAATCTCAACAGAAAATTTTACCAGATATTTCAGTACAGGCTCCAAGGAGCAAATATTTTTACAGTAATTTCCAGTTCAGTTATGCACGTATTATAATTGCTCAGTACAGATTATTTTCAGTATGCCTCAGGACAGGATATGTTAACTCATGCATATTTTTAATTCAGATTTTTACTCGTTACCTGTGATATATGCATGCTGAGTCTTTAGGCTCACTAGACTTGATTGTTGTAGGTACTGATGAGGCCAGGGCCGAGGGCGGGGACCAGTGAGCCAGCTTGGGTCAGCAGTAGTGGCACCCGAGGACCTCAGTGCAGCAGTTGTTATTTTATTCCGCAAACAATTTTTATCAGTCGTTGGATAATTTTTAAATTGTTATTGTTGGCAAAACTTTATTTTCTTCCGCTGCTATTATTTTAAACATTGAACTTGATTCACCAGTGATTTTATGAATAAGGCCATTTAAGTTCTTTTAAAAAGAAAATTTTTAATTTTCCGCAAATTTTCAAGAAAGGAGTTTTAGGCCCTTCACAGTTGGTATCAGAGCGGTGGTTCTGTATAGGGTTTCACTACTACTGACCGCGAGAAGCTCACGAAGCCACGCCTTTGGTCTGTAAGTTTTTCAGTTCAGCATTTTGTTCAGCATTTCAGTTATAGCATGAATTATTTCGTCAGCATGCTTTCAGATTTTGAGTATTTCAGTAATAAATTATGGAATTATGCATGTTAGTTACGTATGGGTTATGTTGGAACAGTATGCCCCCTAGACGCATTTTAGAGCGCAACAGAGAGGAGGAGCCTCGCCGAGAAGACAGGGAGGAGCGTAGACCAGAGGGAGACCTACCACCTCCTTCACCGCCCCCACCGGACATGAGTGCCCAGATGTTAGCTGGGATGGCACAGTTCTTCGCACATTTTGCGGGGGGCAATGCCACAGCCGGAGCCGCAGCCGCAGCCAGGCCGACAGGGCCCGAGGCTGTTTATGAGCGATTCATGAAGATGCGCCCGAAGGAATTCTCTGGGGCATCTGACCCCATGGTTGCCGAGGGATGGATCAAATCCCTCGAGGTCATCTTCGAGTTCATGGAGCTGGGAGACGCATACCGAGTCCGATGTGCCACCTACTTGTTCACTGGAGACGCCCGCTTATGGTGGGAAGGAGCTTCGGTAGCCCTGACATTGGCTACACTTTCTTGGACCCGCTTTACGGAGGTTTTCTACTCCAAGTATTTTGCTGAGGAGGTTCGCACCAGGCTGACCACCGAGTTCATGAGTCTGAGACAGGGGGATATGTCGGTTACGGAGTTTATCCGTAAGTTCGAGAGGGGCTGTCACTTTGTGCCCCTGATAGCGAATGATGCCAGAGCCAAGCTGATGCACTTCCTGGTGGGCTTACGGCCGATCTTGCGCCGGGATGTTAGGGTATCTGACCCTGCTACTTATGAGGTTGCCGTCTCCAAGGCCTTAACCGCAGAGCAGGATCTGCGGGATATCGAGAGGGATCGCCAGGGCAAGCGCCCAGCCCAGGCACCGCACCGCCCTCCTCCTCATCAGCATCAGCAGCAGAATAAGAGGCCTTTTCATGGACCGCCCAGGAACCGAGGCCAGCAGCAGCAGCGGGGACGCCCAGCCCCGAGGACTCAGGAGCACCCAGTCTGTCCCAGGTGCTCACGTCGCCATCCTGGAGCATGTATGGCTGGCTCAAGAAAGTGTTTTAAGTGTGGCAGTCCAGACCACATATTGCTGCAGTGCCCTCAGAGGAATCTGCCTACCCAAGGCAGGGTTTTTGCTCTCCATGCCGCGGAAACCAACCCGGAGACTATGTTGTTGACAGGTACCTTTAAACTTTAAGTTATTCTTCGAATTTCAGCATTTTGGGAATCGGGATTTAGATTTTGAACTTAGAACTGTTAAAGGATTGCATGCTCTACTCAGATTTATTTCGGGGAAATTAAGCTAGAGGAACCTTGACCTTTGCATGTCTATAAGCTTAGATCTTGTAGTGGGATTCAACTTAGAGCTCCGCTCTTTCAGGGAGAATTTTTATATCTGGTTCCGCTACCAAGGCCTTGATAGATTCAGGGGCCACTCACTCGTTTATTTCGGAGATCTTTGCAAACTTTCTCAAGATCCAGACCATTGGGCTAGATACAGCCTTTTCAGTAGTGTTGCCATCAGGCGAGGAGATGGCAGCTACCAATGTTATCCGAGATATAGACCTTGAGCTGCACGGTAATCTTGTTTATGCGGATCTGATCGTGCTACCGATGCCGGAATTTGACATCATCCTAGGGATGGACTGGCTATTGAGGAACAGAGTGTTGATAGACTTCCAGAGGAGATCTGTTCTTGTCCGACCGCCTGGAATGGAGCAGTTTTTATTTGAGCCGAACAGGTACTTTTCTTTACCGCGCATTATTCCTTATGTTCAGGCTAGGAAGCTCATGCATAGAGGGTGTCGGGCATTTCTAGCAACCTTTTTATCTGTCCCCGAGGAACCCAGCCAGTCAGCCTCAGATGTTCCGATTGTCAGAGATTTCTTATACGTTTTTCCCGAAGACGTCTCTGGTATGCCACCCAAGAGAGAGGTGGAGTTTTCCATTGAGCTTATGCCAGGTACGGCTCCGATATCCAAAGCGCCATATCGACTAGCACCGACAGAGATGGCAGAGCTTAAGAAGCAGATCCAGGAACTTCTCGACAAGGAGTTCATTCGCCCGAGCTTTTCTCCACGGGGCGCGCCGGTCTTATTTGTGAAAAAGAAGGATGGCTCGATGAGGCTTTGCATTGGCTACAGGGAGTTGAACAGGGTTACAGTGAAGAATAAATACCCACTGCCGAGGATTGAGGATCTGTTTGACCAGTTGCAGCGAGCTTCGATTTTCTCCAAGATAGATCTGCGTTCGGGTTATCACCAGTTGAGGGTGAGAAGTGCTGATGTTTCGAAGACAGCTTTCAAGACTCGTTATGGTCACTACGAGTTCCTTGTGATGCCGTTCGGTCTGACGAATGCGCCAGCGATCTTCATGGATCTCATGAATCACGTATTTTAGCCGTACCTCGACCAGTTTGTGATAGTGTTCATAGATGACATTCTCGTCTACTCCCAGAATCGGGAGGAGCACAGCCGACATCTGACCACAGTGTTGCAGACATTGCAGAAGCACAAATTATTCGCAAAGTTCAGTAAGTGCGAATTCTGGTTAGAGAAGGTGGCGTTCTTGGGCAACATTGTTTCTAGCAGTGGTATTGAGGTAGACCCCGCCAAAGTTGTAGCAGTTAGAGATTGGGTTGTGCCTCAGAATGCATCCGAGATCCGCAGTTTCCTTGGACTAGCAGGATATTACAGAAAATTCATCCAGGGATTCTCCTCTATCGCCGTTCCACTCACAGCACTGACAAAGAAAAATGTGAAGTTTGTGTGGAGCGAGGAGTGTCAGAAGAGCTTCGATACTTTGAAGCAAGCTCTTATCTCAGCACCCGTTTTGGCTGTACCGTCAGGATCTGGTGAGTTTGTCCTTTATACCGATGCTTCGAAGCTTGGTTTAGGTGCAGTTTTGATGCAGCATGGGAGAGTGATAGCGTATGCTTCTCGACAGCTGAAAATCCACGAGAAGAATTACCCTACCCATGATCTGGAGTTAGCAGCCGTAGTTTTTGCTTTGAAGATTTGGAGGCACTATCTGTATGGAGAGAAGTGCCAGATCTTTACCGACCATAAGAGCCTCAAGTATTTCTTTACGCAGAAGGAGCTGAACATGCGTCAGAGGCGTTGGTTGGAGCTTGTGAAAGACTACGATTGTGACATTAGCTACCACCCGGGTAAAGCTAATGTAGTTGCGGATGCTTTGAGCAGGAAAGTCGCAGTGATGGCTCATTTGACGATGCAGAAACCTCTTCAGATTGAGATGCAGAGGTTTGATCTGGAGACTTAACCTCGAGGCAGAGTTCCTCGTCTATCTACCTTGACCATTCAGTCTTCCCTTTTGGACCGTATTCGCAGTGGTCAGACCGCAGATGAGAAGTTGGCACAGTGGAAAAAGAGAGATGAAGCCAAGGGCAGTGTTTTGTATGCAGTCAGCGACGGTATTGTGAGATACCGAGATAGGATATGGGTTCCTAGCAGTGATTCTATCCGAGCAGACATCTTATCAGAGGCCCATACGTCCCCGTACTCCATTCACCCTGGGAGTACGAAGATGTACAAAGATCTGCAGCTATTGTATTGGTGGCCAGGGATGAAGAAGGACATCAGGCGTTTTGTATCCGAGTGCCTGACTTGCCAGTTAGTGAAGGCCGAGCATCAGAGACCAGCAGGTTTGCTCAAGCCTCTTCCTATTCCCGAGTGGAAGTGGGAGAACATTACCATGGACTTTGTGACCGGATTGCCGAGGTCAGCCAGAGGATCGAATGCTATCTGGGTGATTGTAGATCGTCTTACCAAATCAGCGCACTTCTTGCCTATTAAAACGACTTTCACCATGGTTCAGTATGCAGAGCTGTATATCCGAGAGATAGTCCGACTCCACGGTATTCCAGTTTCTATCGTATCCGACAGAGATCCCAGATTCACTTCCTCATTTTGGAAGAGTTTGCATTCGACTTTGGGTACGAAGTTGCTGTTTAGCACAGCTTTCCATCCGCAGACAGATGGACAGTCGGAGCGAGTTATTCAGATCTTAGAGGATCTTCTCCGTGCTTGCGTCATTGATTTCTCTGGGAGTTGGGAGTCGAACTTACCATTGGTAGAGTTCACCTATAACAACAGTTTCCAGTCGTCCATAGGTATGGCTCCGTATGAAGCGCTGTATGGCCGCAAGTGTAGATCTCCTGTTCATTGGGATGAAGTAGGAGAGAGAGCAGAGTTGGGTCCAGAGATTGTTCAGCAGGCAACAGATGTAGTAGTCAAGATTCGTGATAGGATGAGGACTGCTCAGAGCCGACAGAAGAGTTATGCCGATCAGCGGAGGAGAGAGTTAGAGTTTGCAGTGGGCGATCATGTCTTCGTGAAAGTGGCACCTATGAAGGGTGTCATGAGATTTGGCAAGAAAAAGAAGCTCAGTCCGAGATTCATTGGACCGTTTGAGATCCTCGACAGAGTTGGGACGCTAGCGTATCGTGTGGCTCTTCCGCCGAATCTGGCCGGAGTACACAATGTCTTTCACGTCTCCATGCTGAGGAAGTATATGGCAAATCCTTCGCATGTGCTGAATTTCGAGCCGTTGCAGCTTACTCCGAACTTATCTTATGAGGATAGACCCGTGCAGATCCTAGACAGACAGGAGAAGAAACTTCGGAACAAGCATGTTAAGCGAGTCAAAGTCAAATGGCTCAACCATTCAGAGGAGGAAGCTACGTGGGAGTCTGAGTCGGAGATGAGGAGTCGATACCCAGAGTTATTCGGTGAGTTCAAATTTCGAGGACGAAATTTATTTAAGGGGGGAAGGATTGTAGAACCCGTAAATCAGTAGACGTATAAGCCATGCATAATTCTAGATTTTCTTAAATTTAATTGACTTCATTGCATGATTATTTTAAATGCATTTATTTGAAGTTAATTATTTTATTATTTCAGTTCAGTAGTTTGATTTTTAGCATTTCAGTTATTTCAGTGAGGCCGGACCGGAGTTGGAGTTTTGAGATAGAATTTAAGATTCGATAAATATTTCCAGAAGTTAATTTAGCTAGCAACCAAGTTCATTTAAGTTAGAAAGGGAGGTTTGAGGATTTAATTTAATTATTTGAGGTGATTAAGAAATGAACTCATTTAAGTTATTTAATTAAGGGGTTAGCTCACTAAATTATTTAAAGGATTAGTAAGGCTTTCAAGGATTATTAGTTGACTAGATAATCAACATTTCCCTTTATTTTATCATGCATTTTTCGGCCACCCTTAGTTGCTAGAAGATTCATTTTCCAACTCATCAACTTTGACCAATTCTTTGCATGTAATTAGTAGGATAATTTTAGGATTTTTGGGAGCACAATTTAATTAAATAAATGGACATATCCTAGTCTAGAATCAAGAGAGAATTCGGCCACTACCTCCTAGAAGCATCCACCAACTCATTTGATATCAAACCATAATTCAAAATTCAAATTTGGGAAGACTTGGTCTTGGATCTTCCTTAAATCTTGCACCCACTTCCCTCACCCTCCTAACCATTTTTCCCCCCCTCTCCTTTTCGAAAATTCAGAGTGAATTCACACTCATTTTCAGTAGAAAAATCGTGAGGTACCTAGCTAAAAAGAAGAGAGAAAAATCGAGAGCAAGGTAAGGTAGAAAAGAGAAGCGCTCCACCTCCTCCGTGCCGCGTCGTCGTTGTTTCGTTCGTTTTCTTTCGAAACGAAACCAGGCATGTCTAGATTTCTTTCAAACCTCAATCAAGTCATATTATCATTTATTTTTCAGTACAGGATCATGTTTTAGCAAGCAAAAACCGAGATACATGTCAAAATATTTTGGAACACACATGCAGAATTTTCGACTTCCCTTGACAAGCTTCACGTTTTTCTGAGTTTTGATGGTTTCAGGTATTGGATCGACTCCAGGCTCCCAAGGCGACTCCTAGACACGTAATAGGATGCATTAGGACCATTTTGGTCCACTCAAACCAGCCCCATGCCTGCTGGAAATTCAGAATGACAGCAAGTCCCCATAGGTGCAGAAATGTTGTTCGAAAAATTCAGTTTCTTATCATGGAGGAAGGATCTGATCTTGGCTGCCCCAAGGGCCTATAGCCATGGTTGGATCACTTCCCTATCATGTCTAAGACGTGACTAAGTTGCTCTTTTGGTGGCTTGGTCCATGGTTCATCGGTTTTTAATCAAAACGTGAAAACAGCCCCTTTCCCCATTCGGCTTCTTCATTTGTGCAGCTTTTGATTTCGTTCTTTTGTTGCTTGGTATGGATCTTGGTTGGCCTATGGCCCTTAGCCACGGTTCATATCATGCTCCTAGATGTCTAGATTGTGCCATGGTCAATCAAATGGCCACTGGAATGACGCAAGACATCGATCATAGCATAAACACTACACACGCATGCACGTTGCTCTCGGTTGGACCCTTCGGTTGAGTTATGGTGTGATGCGGATTGTGGCTGGCCTATGGCCCTTAGCCATGGTTCAAATCATTCCTTGGGATGTTGGTAAGAGTCTCTGGTCGGTGGTTCACTCCCCTAATGGCCGATAGTCTCGAAACCAATGCAAGTTTTGTAGTGCGCAGCTGCTGTATTTTTTGACAGCAAGTATGCTGCTGTTCAGAAGCGTCGTTTGAGTTCTTGGTTGGCTTTTAGCCCATGGCCTTGGACTGGACAGTGCCTCATTGAGTTAGGAAGGTCATGTTTTTGACCGTTCGTCATTTGGATCATTTTTGAGGTCGTTCAAGAATTTACGGTGCGATGTGCCAAATTGACTCTCGAAAGAGCGTTTCGTGTTTTGGCCTCCATTCCACCTAGATTTCGATCCTATCATTTTAGGAACATTATTTTATGATTTTTCAGCGTATTTTAATCATGACTATACGTCGGTTCAGTGTCGGTTCAGGTTGGCTCGGAGTCATGATTAAATGCGAAGTCATTAGGCGTCATAGTCGCATCTTTTGAACGTAAATTGCATAGTTGGTCAAGTTTAAGCTATTGCATAATTTTCATGGCATAGTTAGGTTGCAGCGAGCCTGGAAACGATCCAATCCAATCCAGTTGGTAAAATTACAGGAATTTTCATTACGCCAGTTAATTATTTTACGTGCATTAAATAGAAAATGATTATTTTCGAGATTTATGCGATATGGCTTGTGATTCATTCACTATGTGGGAGTGTTATTTTATACGGTCGCCAATGACCGATCAGTTCAGTATGGTACCACCCGGTCGCCAGTGACCGGCCAGCTCAGTTCAGTTTCAGCCTCCCCGGTAGCCAGTTACCGATCAGTTCAGCTTAGTGCAGTGGCCACAGGCGTAAAACATAATCTCAACAGAAAATTTTACCAGATATTTCAGTACAGGCTCCAAGGAGCAAATATTTTTACAGTAATTTCCAGTTCAGTTATGCACGTATTATAATTGCTCAGTACAGATTATTTTCAGTATGCCTCAGGACAGGATATGTTAACTCATGCATATTTTTAATTCAGATTTTTACTCGTTACCTGTGATATATGCATGCTGAGTCTTTAGGCTCACTAGACTTGATTGTTGTAGGTACTGATGAGGCCAGGGCCGAGGGCGGGGACCAGTGAGCCAGCTTGGGTCGGCAGTAGTGGCACCCGAGGATCTCAGTGCAGCAGTTGTTATTTTATTCCGCAAACAATTTTTATCAGTCGTTGGATAATTTTTAAATTGTTATTGTTGGCAAAACTTTATTTTCTTCCGCTGCTATTATTTTAAACATTGAACTTGATTCACCAGTGATTTTATGAATGAGGCCATTTAAGTTCTTTTAAAAAGAAAATTTTTAATTTTCCGCAAATTTTCAAGAAAGGAGTTTTAGGCCCTTCACAGTTTCTGATCGTGGACCTAATTAGAAGATCGAGTTTGAAGAGACGTTCGTAGGGATATACAAGAAGGGCTATATTTGCTTAAAATCCGAAATAGCTTGGGGTCCAGCGTTATATACGCGAATGTATAATTCTTAGAACACCTTATGAATGTTTTTGAACACACGATGTCCAAGAACAAAAATTTTAAACTTCCGCTGCGTATTGTGTCGAGAACACGATGTCCCAACAGAGTAGCACGATATTATCCACCTATTTTGGTTTCTAATAAAGAGGCAAGTTATTCATTATTTTCAGCAGTTGTGTTGTTACTTCATCAAGCTTTGGAAACTTAGTTAACTGACTGAATACAACAGTTAAACAAGTTATGTTGGAAATAAAGTATTTACTTTGACTGTTCACCATTGTCAGCAATATCTTACTCACCTTCATTACCTAATCCTATAATACATGAGCTACGTGAATTTATAAAACTCAACAAGTTGACACTTATACATATCAATATGCATAGAAAGAACATACATATCAAAGTCGTGATCAACAATGAATTCTTAAATAATTTTATATCATAAATTCATCCATAACATGTAAATAGGTCTTTTTTTATACTTGAGTCCCATTAGTCGACCTTTACTATCGTGCTTGATTTATTATATAGTACGCCCTATGACAACCCCACGATCCATGAACCACCCATATTGTCAACGAACTCATATATCATATAGTAACTTGTTGCATTCGTTTCGTATTATTTTCATGTTCATGACATAACATGTCTCTTGAATATTCACGATCCTTCATCTATAATACATAACAATGGTATATAGTGCAATGTTTTTATCAATAAACGTACTAACAAAGTACATATAAAAATAATCAATAGGAAACATTTGAAACTCATAAGATTACTCATGTATTACTTCAGGAACATGTCAACTTACTTTCCAAGCGTAAGAACACTGGTGGGATAAAGTTATTTGGTCCTATGCTCTAAAATACATCAATAATTCAATCACTACCTTTATACTTAAGCATATGGTTGAAAGTCACCCAATATGGTGCTCTACATATGAAAACAACATTCAATAGGTGAATGCTTACAATCCTAGGATTCTCTTGTGGTGGAAAATTCAATTCTAGCTTCAATTTGAGGAAGAAGAAGAGGTGGAGGGTCAATTGAAGGAAAAACTTGACAAACCCTTGTTTTCTCCCTTGTTCCTACCTTGATTTTTGATGGTGAAACGGTAAAAATGACTGAAACAATCGATCTTTGTCCATTTAAATTACAAAAATCGTGTTTCTAACTCATACTTTTGAACAGGGGAGCTCGGGCGGTAAAATTTTACAACTTAGGCCATTCTGCCCGAGCATAAAGGAACACTTCAGTGGCGCTAAGTCGGTCAAATCTTACAGTTCAAGCGCCACTTTCTCTGCCCATAAACTCAATTTTTCCTTTTGAATTTGCAAAAATGGTCAACATAAAAGTTGTAGCCCTATGTCTTAGCTTGCATTTCGAATTGGCCCCATGTAATTTGCATAATTGAGTAAAGAGTTATGCTCATTCTACAAAAATATGTTAGTGCAAGAGCAACGATACACATGACACATTTCGGGGCGCTTTTGGCTTATTCCACAATGATTTGAACAAAATTTAAAACATAAAAGTTGTAACTCTACTTCTTGGATTTCTAGTGAATTTGGCCTCCTATCAGTGTGATTCATATTCAGATAATTATGCGAAAAACCGTAAGAACTATCATATTTTTCATCTCATTTCCTACATTTCAATACCAACTTTTATTACACTACTTTATCTACAAATCTTACTATTTCTATTTAGATACATATTCATTCTCAATACACCATAAACAACATAGAAACAATATACAATCTTAATATCAATATCTCAATCGATGTCAATAGGTCCATATGCATAATACAAGGAGCACTAGCGACATCATTCATATAAATCATAATGAATCAAGTAAGCGCATAACGACCGACATAAACACATTAATCATTTGTACGATAAACCAGACATTACATTCATCACCCATCCAAATAGTAAAAAAATTATTTTGGTATATTCAATTTTGAAAATCAAAACGTTTGAATTTCATTTTTGATGGTCTTTTGTTTAATAAATAAAGGTAAAGAATGAATGCTGTTCCAGTTTTTTGTTTATATTTCTAAAAATAGATTTTTTGATAAATTAGTAAAGATTACATCTAACACAATATTGTTTTTTCTTATTTATGTCTTTTATTTTTCTGTTTATTGAAAAAACAATTTTTTATTTTAAATAAATAAGTAAGCAAGCACCGATTTAAGAGTTAATAAAATTTTTAATAAAAAAATATTGGAATGTTTGGGACATATGACTAAAAATAAATTTGCAATTAGTAACTGGCATTTTATATCTATGCATGTCAAATTTTAGGATTTGAAAACAACGAATAAATATTTAAAACAGAAATTAATATTACTATATATTGAATCAGAAATATAAAACTATTATGAATTAAAAATAAAATAAATATTTTAAAAAAAAATTAGGCGAACTTAAAGCGCACTAATTATAATAATATTATTAGATTGTCATAACAAATGTATACTGATTAATAAAAAATAGATATTTAATATTTATTATTATTATTACAATAAAAATAGACGCGGATATAAAAAAAAATAGTAAAAAAATCAATTAAGATCAGAAGCCACATTCCATTATTAATTCGAGAATATTAAAATCATATGTTCGTTTTCTCCACCGAAGAAAATAGGAGAACCCGCATTATAGGCTGGTGACATGGGCAAATGACCCAATCAGGAATCTCTCTCCATTTCTAGCAACAGAGGATGCTTCAATTTTTGATCGAATAGAGAATTCAGAAGATGATGACAATGGAAGGGATGATGGAGGGAGGGGTGTTGGATGACATAATCAGGCGGTTGCTTGAAGGGAAAGGGGGGAAGCAGGTTCAGCTTTCGGAGACGGAGATTCGCCAGCTATGCGTCTCGGCTCGCCAAATCTTCCTATCTCAGCCTTGTCTGCTTCAGCTCAGGGCTCCAATCAGGATCTGTGGTATCCTATTTTCTTTTCTTATCGGGCCCTTTTCTTCTGATTGATTTTTATGCGGAGCATAATGTCTTAATCGGTCAATCAATCGACTTTTTAGCTTGTATGTCTATGTTGGGATGGATTCCGTTTTTGGGAAATATTTACGGGAAAATTGTGTTTAATAATGTAGATCTTGGTTTTGGAATTTTGATTTACAGGATCAAGGATATGCTTTTGATGTTGGAGATTTGATGAATTTTGGTTTGCTGGGGAGAAATTCGATCATGTTGTTCAGTGTTGTAAACTGGGATATTTGATTCTTTGTTGAAATTGGAATTGGTTAATCTAGATAAATTTTTTTGGTTCTACAATCACATAAATTTATGTTTGATAACTTAATTTTCCTTTTCGTTTGCTTTTATGATGATGGTACGAGATAATATTTTGAATCGGTTTCAATAATAATGTAGGATTGTTAGAGCAAAAACGAGTATAGTTGGTGTAGTGAAAGAAAAACTAGTTGTCCCTGGTCAAAACTTGTCTACAGTCATTTGCTGAATGAAATAAGTATTCTTGATATTCTTTTTTGCTTCTGTGGGTAGCCATTGATGCTATCAAAAGTTCCTCCATGCATATTAAAAATTGGAAATGTTTTTGATGATGTTTCGAGGATACTAACATGCTAAGAAATATAGGAAATTAGGAGAGTAAAACTGCCATTGGCTAATTATAAACACCTTGTTGGAAGCTGTATTTCGTCATGTTCTATCTTATTTGAACTCGTCGGAAGCGTACAACTCAATTTAGATATAGATGTTATATCTGGCTCTATGTCATGACCGACACTAATATAGATAGTTTCCTTCATAGATTGGTTGGTACATGACGGAGCGTTAGCGTTTTCTTAATTCAGCCCCGTATTAAATTGTAAATTTTCTTTGAATGTATTGATAAAGTGCTTATTATAATTTCTGGGAGAATTCTTATCGAAATTCTACAACTTTTATCTTTCTGAAACTGATGCATAGATGATAATCATCATATGTGTCTTATGAATACGTTTGGTATGAAATAATTTCTTACTTACTCATCATATGTAAGTAATTTTATGATAGGTGTCCTAGATCATTATCGAGAGGTCAAATGACTGCTAAGATATAATTATCAACGTTGTTTGATAACGACTTTCTTCTAACATGAATTCATAATTTATTTTTGCTGCAGTGTTCATTCACTGATTTCATAGAGGCGTATAAATTTTCCTAGGGTTCATTTGGATGGAAGGAATTCATGGGTTTGAATTTTAAATCCTCAATACCAATCTGTTTAATTTGTTAGGGTAATTTTTAGATCGATGGATTTTAAATCCTTCCACTTCAATTTAAGTTAATTTTTAAAACAAACCAAGAGATTTCCAATTCTCAAATATTGAGACATTTCAAATTCATTTTTCCAAATCTATTATTCAGATGATATATTTCCATCTGAACGCAGTATTAGAAATTTCCATTTATATTACTTGGCGATTGTTGTTTCTTTTGATTTTTTATGGGTTCAAAACTAGAGATTCTGAAGTGTTCAGCCGCTATTTGATTCTTTCCGGTACTTTATAAAGTAATCGTGCTATGATATTAGTAATCATCTCCACAGCCTGAGTATATTCTCACCTTTGATTCCTTTTCTTTAGTTTGTAGTCATGATTGAAATTTTTTCTTCCAGGTGACATACACGGTCAGTATCAAGATCTGTTGAGGCTATTTGAGTACGGTGGATATCCCCCTGCTGCAAATTATTTATTTCTTGGAGATTATGTTGATCGGGGCAAGCAAAGTCTGGAGACAATATGCTTGTTGTTGGCTTACAAGATAAAGCACCCTGACAAAATTTTTCTTTTGAGAGGCAACCACGAAGATGCCAAAATCAACCGTATTTATGGATTCTATGACGAGTGCAAGAGGAGATTCAATGTTAGACTTTGGAAGATATTCACTGAGTGCTTTAACTGTTTACCTGTTTCCGCACTCATTGATGAGAAGATACTTTGCATGCACGGTGGAATTTCCCCTGAGCTAAAACAGTTGGATCAGATAAATGATATTCAAAGGCCCACTGACATTCCAGACGGTGGGCTGCTATGTGATTTGCTCTGGTCTGATCCAGATCCTCGGATACGTGGTTGGTCTGATAGTGATAGAGGGGTTTCTTGTACATTTGGGCCAGATGCAGTAGCTGAGTTTTTGGAAAAAAATGAGTTAGACTTGATTTGCCGTGGTCATCAGGTATATTATTTTTTTCTTGACTTTTTTTGGGGTATAGCAGCTGACTGTTTGGTTTTATTTTTTTATTTTTTTGTTTTCATATCAAATCAATCTCTTAAAAGAATATTTACAAACAGATGAAATTTTAACTACAGGTAGTGGAGGATGGATATGAATTCTTTGCAAAGAGAAAGCTCGTAACTATATTTTCCGCTCCCAACTATGGTGGAGAGTTTGACAATGTTGGGGCTCTTTTGAGTGTTGACGAGTCGCTAGTGTGTTCTTTTGAGATACTAAAACCTGCAGCAACCAGTTCGAAAGTTCCTCTGAAAAAGGTGTGTATCAGTACCTGAATTCATCCTTCTGCCTGCCTTTCATTTACACTCTCCGATATGTATAAGTTATACATATATTTTACTGCTTAAATGAGTTTCCGATTGTTAACTTTTGAAAGTCATCCTTATTGCCGTTTCTTTTTCATTGTTTTTGTTTACAAGCCTCCAAAAATCGGGTCCATTTAAAATGGTAGAAAGTTCTCTACACTAACGGGGAGGATGGAAAATATATTTCTTGCTCACCGTTTATGTCTGCCAAGGTGTCTATATGAAGAAATTGCTTTCAACCTCTACGCTGCTTTGAAGCTCGAGGATATTTCTCTATGGATTTTCAAGAATTACGATGTAAATTTTGAGGAGGAACAAGGTGTTTGATTTGAAAATACTGTTTGTTTTGTTTATTTCTTTTAGCATAGTTTTGTATTTAAATTTACGAGTATTGATGTGTTATTTGATTGAATCATTTTGTACATTTCATTAATCTGCTGTCTTTACTCACACTGTGGTGGTAATTTATATTGACACCCTACCCACACAAACACACATGACACTCGATATAGCTAAGTTCATGTTTTCGACTGTAACACCGACTGAACCCGAACAAAGAATCCCCCACAATGATGTTTCATACATGAAAAAAGCTCATTTAAAACGTTGGACATAATTTTTAAAAAAGTTATAATTTTTTATTATGATATAAAAAACAGCGTGAATTGTGATGTAAGCTCATTTGGGATCAATTTTTGGGCTGCTCAACATTAGCCAAGTCAAAGATCATTTTGTGTTATTTTATATTATTTTGACTATCTACATTTTTGTTATATTTGGGCTGGTTTTAATATTTAATTATTGTTGAAAAATATATTTAAAATGTGTGTATTGAATATTTGAATGTTGAAAATAAGAGTTGTAAATATTGAAAATTAGTGTGTGATGATGTAGGTAATGATGTATTTTATTTTTGGATTATTTGTAAAGATTTCCTATAAATAGATCTCTCATTTGTGAAGAAAATCACAATTGAGTAGAGAGAAAAATATTATAAAGTGTGTAGTTTGGTAAATTTTGAGAGTTTGAGATTTTTACTTTTTACCATAAATTTTTACTTTTTCACAACACGTTATCAGCACGAAGCTCTAAAAGTCCTACATACTTTTCCAAGCTCCAAACAGAAGAAAAAGGTAAAAAAAATAATTATATTTATTTTACTGTTATTTATTTATTGTGTATTTATTTAATATACAATATAATGTTATTATTAGAAATAATAAAAATAAATTTTTCATAAACTTGTTATAAATCCTGGGAGGATGTTAAGACGACATCCCACACTCCCGGTAAGGGATACGACAAGTATAAAAGCCTATAAGGTTTTTAAACAAAATAAATTATGACACTCATTATAATATTATGATATGATATACATAATTATTTAAACATGTCTAATATTATATATATCATATTATTACCATAAAATTATACAAATACATACCTTTATTTTTTTTGTACCCCAACGGTCATAAATGGTAAAAAACGGCTAGTTTTTGCCCTATAAATATGATCTCACAAACACATTCCATCACTCCAACTTTCTCTTCTTCTCTAAAAATTATTCATCATCAAATTTTTCGAAGAAAAAAGAAGATGGCTTTCTCAAGGTTATTTTTAATTATTTTGGTTATCATACTCACGAGTCTTTTATTTATCGGAGAATATTCTCCTCGTGTGTTTTCTTTATTTTTACAAATACTTGTACTTGTTGTTTATCCGTTACTTTGTATTGCAATAATTATTAACTAATAAAATGCATCGTAATTTTTTTTAGTACCACCATGTCAAATTTAACAAAGCTCGAATTTGTTGCGCTCGACATCACGGGAAAGAATTATATGCCATGGACTCTAGATGTAGAAATGCATCTTGAGTCATTGGGTCTAAGCGAGACCATTAAAGAAAATGGCATATGCACGTCACAAGAAAAGGCAAGAGCCATGATATTTTTGCGTCGACATCTCGACGATGGATTGAAATGTGAATATCTGATTGTAAAAAATCCCATGGCTTTGTGGAAGGGATTAAAAGAAAGATTCGAACATATAAGAGAAGTTATACTTCCGACCGCCCGGGATGAATGAAATACATTGAGATTCCAAGACTTTAAAAAAGTCAGTGATTACAATTCGGCGATGTATAGAATAATCTCGCAATTAAAATTTTGTGGACATGAGGTCACAGAATCTGAGATGCTTGAAAAAACATTTTCCACGTTTCATGCATCAAATATTACTCTACAGCAACAATATAGAGTACGTGGATTCGCGAGATATTCTGAACTCATCGCCTGTCTTCTTGTGACGGAAAAAAACAACGAGCTATTAATGAGAAATTATCAGTCCCGACCCACTGGATCAACAGCATTTCCAGAAGTAAATGCTGTAAGTAAAAATGAATTTAAACCTGGAAACCAAAATCAAATTCAAAGACAAGGTTTTGGTCGAGGTCGAGGTCGAGGTCGTGGACGTGGACGTGGACGTGGACGTGGACGTGGAATTGGCCGTGGTCGTGGTCAAGGCCGTGGTTTTGAAAATAATCGAGATAGTTATTTTTATAACTCATCTCAAAAGAACGTCCCAAACCATCCACAGAAAAGACATCATGAGAATACAAGTGTTAATGAGAAGCACTCAAAAAGATATGAAAGTTCTTGTTACAGATGTGGTACTCCAGGACATTGGTCCAAAGTTTGTCGAGCCCCTGAGCACCTTTGTAAACTTTATAAAGAATCATTAAAGGGGAAAGAAAAGGAGACCAACTTCACTGAATGCAGTGACCGTTTGAGTGATTCAACTCATTTTGATGCTGGTGATTTTATGAATGATTTCTCTGGAAATGATCAATATGTTGGTGGGATAGAAATGAACAATATTGATGCTGCAGATTTTCTCAACGATTTCTCTGAAAATGAACAATATAATGGTAGAATATAAATGTACAATAATCTATTTTTCATGTATTCATAGAATAATGTTTTATTGTATAATTATGATTTGTGTTATATTTAAATATATATTGCAAGTAATTTATTTCATTGCATATTTTTTTGAAGTTCAAATATGGAAAATGCTATGAGCAAAGCTGAAGTTTGCATACCCGATAGTGGTACAACGCACACTATCCTCCGAGATAAAAGATATTTCTTGGAACTAAAACCAACAAAAACAACGGTGAATACAATATCAGGTCCTGTAGACTTGATTAAAGGATGTGGTAAAGCACAATTTTTGTTACCTAATGGTACAAAATTTTTGATCAATGATGCTTTATATTCACCACAATCGAAAAGAAATTTGTTGAGTTTTAATGATATATATTCCCATGGGTATGATATACTCAAACAATGAATGAAGGGAATGAGAAATATATGTGTCTTATCACATATAAATCAGGAAAGAAATATGTGATTGAAAAACTACCAATGCTCCCTACTGGATTGCATTATACACATATAAGTCTCATTGAATCAAACATGGTAGTTGATAATTCTTCGATATTAACCAATTGGCATGATCGATTGGGACATCCTAGTTCAACAATGATGCGAAGAATTATAGAAAATACACATGGTCATCCACTGAAAGACTAGAAGATCTTTCAGAATAATAAGTTTCAATGTAAAACATGTTCTCTTGGAAAACTTATTATAAGACCATCATCAGTCAAAATCCAAACTGAATCACCAATGTTTCTTGAACGTATTCAGGGTGATATTTGTGGACCAATCCATCCACCATGTGGACCATTCAGATACTTTATGGTATTGATTGATGGCTCCAGCAGATGGTCACATGTATGTTTATTGTCAACTCGAAATGTTGCATTTGCAAGATTACTTGCTCAAATAATAAAATTGAGGAATCAATTTTCCGATTATACAATCAAGAAAATTAGACTTGATAATGCTGGTGAATTTACTTCCCAAACTTTCAATGATTATTGTATGTCTATGGGAATCATTGTTGAGCATCCTGTTGCTCATGTACATACACAGAATGGATTGGCTGAATCATTGATTAAGCGTCTGCAAATGATTGCTAGACCAATGATTATGAAAACAAAGCTCCCTATTTCTATGTGGGGACATGCAATTTTACACGCTGCTTCATTAATTCGCATCACACCAAGTGCATATCATAAATACTCCCCATTGCAGCTTGCATTTGGTAAAGAACCAGACATTTCTCATCTGAGAATTTTTGGATATATGGTATATGTGCCTATTGCACCACCGCAACGAAAGAAAATGGGACCTCAAAGAAAGGTTGGAATTTATATCGGTTATGATAGTCCATCAATCATTCGATATCTTGAACCTCAGACAGGCGACGTGTTTACAGCATGTTTTGCTGATTGTCATTTTAATGAGGAAATCTTCCCAATGTTAGGGGGAGAACAGAAACATACCGAAAAGAAAATTACATGGTATGTATCATCATTGTTACATCTGGATCCAAGAACAAAACAATGTGAAAAAGATGTACAACAAATTGTACACTTGCAAAGAATAGCAAATCAAATACCAGATGCATTTGCAGACACAAAATGGGTAACTAAATCATATATACATGCTGCAAATGCCCCTGCTCGAATTGAAATTCCAAAGAAACAAATGGAAGATACTCATGATGTCATTAAACGCCTGAAGCGTGGAAGGCCAGTCGGTTCCAAGGATAAAAATCCTCGAAAAAGAAAATTCATAGAGAAACACGATGATCACAAAATAAAGAATGACGTTTCTGAAAAAACACATGATGATCACAAAATAGAGAATGGTGTTCCTGAAGAAACACATGATGATGAAAATGTTCTGTCAGAACCACAAACTGACGAGAATCATGAAATCTCTATCAATTATATTAATACTGGAAAAATATGGAACCGAAAAGATATAGATGAAATTGATGATATATTTTCTTATAATGTGGCAATCGACATCATAAATGATAATGAAGATCATGAACCAAAATCTTTTGGTGAATGCAAAAATCGGCAGGATTGGATAAAATGGAAAGAAGCCATCCAGGTTGAATTGGATTCGCTAAATAAACGTAATGTTTTTGGACCTATAGTCCTTACACCTGAAGGTGTAAAACCTGTTGGATACAAATGGGTTTTTATTCGAAAGCGAAATGAGAAAAATGAAATAGTAAGATATAAAGCTCGACTTGTTGCACAAGGTTTTTCTCAAAGGCCTGGAATTGATTATGAAGAAACGTATTCTCCCTTGATGGATGCAATTACGTTTCGGTATTTGATTAGCTTGGCGGTATCTGAAAATTTAGAAATGCGTCTTATGGATGTTGTTACAGCTTACTTATATGGATCACTTGATAGTAATATATATATGAAAATCCCTGAAGGATTTAAGATGCCTGAAGCACAAAGTTCAAAACTCAGGGAATGTTATTCTGTGAAATTACAAAGATCATTATATGGGTTAAAGCAATCAGGTCGAATGTGGTATAATCGACTAAGTGATCACTTGATGAAAAAGGGATATGTAAATAATTCAATATGCCCTTGTGTTTTCATTAAGAAAACAACATCCGGATGCGTAATTATTGCTGTATATGTTGATGATTTAAACATCATTGGAACGAATAAGGAAATTCAAGAAGTTGTGTCATACTTGAAGGAAGAATTTGAAATGAAGGATCTTGGAAAAACCAAGTATTGTCTGGGTTTACAAATTGAACAAAAAGAATGTGGAATGTTTGTTCACCAGACAAATTATACAGAAAAGATCCTTAAACGTTTTAATATGGATAAATCAAATCCTTTAAGTACTCCAATGGTTGTTAGATCATTAAACATAGAAAAGGATCCATTCCGTCCATGTGAAGATGATGAAGATATTCTTGGTCCAGAAGTACCATATCTAAGTACCATCGGTGCCCTTATGTACCTTACAAATTGTACAAGGCCTGATATATCTTTTGCCGTGAATCTGTTGGCAAGATTTAGCACATATCCAACAAAGAGACACTGGAACGGAATTAAACATATATTCCGTTATCTATGAGGAACGACAGACTTGGGACTTTTGTATTCAAAAGATGCTAATCCAAGTATAATTGGTTATGCTGATGCTGGATACTTATCTGATTCACACAAGGCACGTTCCCAAACTGGATATGTATTTACTCGTGGAGGCACTGCAATATCTTGGCGTTCTCAGAAACAAACGCTCGTAACAACTTCATCAAATCATGCCGAGATTATTGCACTACATGAAGCAAGTCGTGAATGTGTGTGGTTAAAATCAATGACCCAACATATCCAAATTTCATGCGGATTATCATCTGATGAGAAGCCTGTGATACTATATGAAGATAATGCTGCATGTGTTGCTCAAATGAAAGAAGGATACATAAAAAGCGACAGAACTAAACATATTCCTCCTAAGTTCTTCGCATTCACCAAGGAGCTTGAGAAGAATAGATGTATTGATGTTCGTCACATTCAATCAAGTGAAAATTCATCAGATCTCTTCACAAAGGCGCTTCCTACGTCAATATTCAGAAAGCATATATATAATATTGGGATGCGCAATCTACGAAATTTGTGAAGAATTGTTCGTGTCAACATGAGGGGGAGTTTACGTGACTGCACTCTTTTTCCCTTGCTATGGTTTTTATCCCACTGGGTTTTTACTAGTAAGGTTTTTAACGAGGCAGTATAAAAACACGTAATGAAGACAATCATTATGATCATCATCACAAGGGGGAGTGTTGAAAAATATATTTAAAATGTGTGTATTGAATATTTGAATGTTGAAAATAAGAGTTGTAAATATTGAAAATTAGTGTGTGATGATGTAGGTAATGATGTATTTTATTTTTGGATTATTTGTAAAGATTTCCTATAAATAGATCTCTCATTTGTGAAGAAAATCACAATTGAGTAGAGAGAAAAATATTATAAAGTGTGTAGTTTGGTAAATTTTGAGAGTTTGAGATTTTTACTTTTTACCATAAATTTTTACTTTTTCACAACAATTATGTACTAGTGTGCTTGTAACTTATATTATTTTAGTTATTTTCGTAATTTATGATTGTATTGAAGTGTGATTTTGTCTTGTTTTTAAACCCACTAGGTCCGAGTTAAGTTCTTAGGTAATATATAAGCATGTCTTTGTACAATTTTTTTTTATGATAACGTTGTCGATCTATCAACGAAAACTCTGTCAAGATTGTTGGATCTTAGTTTTCTCGTGCCCAAACGCAGCGGAAGTTTTAAAATTTATATTTTATTTTGACAATCAAAATATATTTGTTTTGGGCACTTGTATAATTTATTGAATCAAACATTCATAGGGCGTTAGAAATTTATACCTTTAATTAATTAAATCACTTGGCTCCAACTAATCCGGTATAGGCGGATCTAGCTCTTGATGAATCCCTACGAACGATCTTCAAAATTCTTTCTTTATTCTTCTAATCAGGTCCACGATTAGAAGATTTGATCATCTTCCAAATTGCACTAGAAAATTTGGAAGAAGTTTTAACGTTTGAGATCAAAGTATGAGAGAAGACTAAAAATTTTCTCCAAAGAGAAGTGGCCGAAATTTTGTGGAGAGAAGGAGGATTTTCGAAAATTGTGGTGGTGGAGGCTAGGGTTATGTCATGCTAACTCCTATTTATAATTAAACAATCAATTAATAATAATAATTAACATTAATGAGCTTGATTTATTAATTGGGCTAGTCCAACTAGTTTAGTTAATGAATCAAAATCCATTAAGAACTTTAATTATGTAGTATGTTGGACTTGTACTCCTACAAGCCCATTAAACATACTTCCCACCAATTTTAATTTAATATTTAATAAACTCAACTTTTGAGCTTAATAAATTAAATCGATTATAAATTCAACATTTGAATTTATTGTTTAAATTATAAATTCAACTCCTTGAATTTTATTATCCTCCAAAATTAATATTTAATAAACTCAACTTTTGAGTTTAATAAATTAAATTATCAGATTTTATAAATTCAACTCCTTGAATTTATTCTCCCAAAATTTAATTATCATAAATTCAACAACTTGAATTTACTATATCATAATATATATTCAACATCTTGCATTTATTCTCTCAAAATTTAATTATCATAAATCCAATTATTTGAATTTACTATATCATAATATAAATTCAACTCATTGAATTTATTCTCTCAAAATTTAATTATCATAAATTCAACTATTTGAATTTACTATATCATAATATAAATTCAACTCATTGAATTTATTCTCTCAAAATTTAATTATCATAAATTCAACTATTTGAATTTACTATATCATAATATAAATTCAACTCCTTGAATTTATTCTCTCAACGAAAACAAACGATGCAGTGCTTGTGTAACCCTCAATGGTTCAGGGATATAGCTAGCCGTGGATTCACAACTCTTTGTGATTCATGACATAATTCTTTATTCGGGCTTACCCTTATTTGCCTCATTCTATATATCAACAATTGATCATGAGAATGTCAGAAATCATATTTCTGATCAAACTCATCGAATCATGGTAAGAGCGTCTAGTAGCATCGCCTCATGATTGCCTAGATATCACTGATAGTGCCTGCAAGAACCAGTCGATTATGATTAACGTACAGTACGGTCCCTTCATCTCATATATCCCGATCGAATCTGCAACCATTGGTTCATCGAGGGTTGCATAATAATTCGATAACTATGTGATACAAATAAATAGTGGCATCGCATGTACAATTGAAGAATTATTCTCTAACATGCATCTCATACTCTGGCCAGAGATTCCACGCACTATTACTTCATCAGATCACATAGGATATCCACACCCATAGGTGAGCGGTGAATCCCCGACTACAATGCACTGGCTCCTATATGTGTTGCAACTGTACCCAACCTCGCCACCTGATGACTCTCCTGGATCCGATAAACGAGTCAAAGCACTAGTCCTAGCATATAGAGCCTCAGTGTTGTCCCGAGTCGTAAGGACTAAAGGTGTACAATCATAACCACGGAATTATCCTCTCGATGAATGATAACCACTTGGAAAGTCCGAGGGAGGGTTGTTCGGTATAATCATCATATGACGTCCATCTGCATTTTTGGACATCTCTATGCCCTTACCAAGAAACGCATTACACAATATCACAGATGCTAGTCTTGAGCTCGAGCGATTTTTATCTTTATTTTAGGCGTCTGAATCGACTAGGAACGAATTTAGAATATGCAATGTTTACAAATTAGTTTCAATATCGAATTACGATTCATTTGTATTAAAGCATAATCAAGGACTTTATCTATGCTGATTGCATGGGTATACAGATAAAGTAAACCGAAACCATTAAAAAGTAAATTATATTAATATAAAGATTGTTTATTACACTTGAGTCAATAAATTCCTCAGCCAACAGTTGGCTTACAGAACATCTATTCTAACAAAGATCATTGTATTGAAGTGCGATTTTGTCTTGTTTTCAAGAGCATTAGATCGGAGTTAAGTTCTTAGGTAATATATAAGCATGTATTTGTACATTTTTTCAGATGACATTGTTGATCCACTAACGAAACCTATGTCATGACCATTGTTTGATAAGCATGACGAACTAATGGGATTAAGATCTATAGGTAGTCGGCGATATAACAAGTGAGAGATTGTTAGAGTAGATGTCCGATAAGACAACTGTGGCCTGAGCTTTATTGACTCTTATGTTACTTCATGGCCTCCCTCCTTGGAGCATTAAAATTAGGAACTAATTAGTAAACCATGAAAAATAGTATGACTTTCAATGCCATTTATTTTTTTCTGCTTTGATTTTGACATGTGTATCTTCGAATTGTGCAGAGCTTTATTGACCCTTGTGTTAGTCCATGGCCTCCATCCTTAGAGCATTAAAATTAGAAACTAATTAGTAAACTATGAAAAATAATACGACTTTCAGTGCCAATAAAGCTCAAGATATGTTTTGGGGATGGTGATCAATCCCCCAGTTCTATTTTATTTTGATTTTAGTTCAACTGTTATTCGATTTCGCACCTTTTATTTTATTTTCGTATCATTGAAAGAAAATATTTAATTTTTATGAAAAAAACTATTTTCATTGTATATTGTGCTACGAGAATTATTTTTTAAATTGTTAGATTATTAAATAATGTCGGATGTGAATGTGCCTCGGTCTTGGGGCGTGACACTTGGCAGAACATCAGCTCTCGCATACGTTGATCGACCCTACACTGCCACGCTGCCTCCAGTCGACCTTTGTCTCCGCGCAACAAATTTTTTATTTTTTTCTAAAATAGGAACAAATTTATCGATTGTGGACTTGATTCGGAGTTTGAAGAAAAGGAAAATCATGTTGATTGTTTGTAAAGAGATACACGAAGAGCTATTTCATGTTAACATCCAGAATAGTTAGAGTCAAGATTTAGTTGCTAAAAGATAAATCAACAATAAACTCTTTATTGTTAGATTTAGAACCATGTGAAACCCAAGAATGTTTTGAATGTAAAAAAAAATCAAAATTTTGTTGCGTATTCGGTCCGAGAAAACGATACACTAACAGTTTTCTCAGGGTTTGATGAGAGCTTGCAGTGATCGTCGGTGATAAGAAGTTGCGCAAAAAAGTGCAGCTCTTGAAGAGGCTTTTAGGCGAAGGGAATATGAATAACCATTTTGAGTATAAATTATCTAAGCTTTCTCTATCCTAGTTTGGGGACTTGGAGTAGACATGGTTAATGGATTGAATCAATCTGGATCCGACTCGAATTTAGTCCGATTTAATTTGGTTCAATCCTAAACTTATATAATTGGTTCCAGGCTCTATTGAATTCAACATCAATAGTTAATTGGATTGGGTTTTCTCAAAATGAATTTTGAATCATTTTAATTTAGTGTTTGAGTCCGATACCGAAACGAATCCAAGATCGATTTCATACAACAATAATTAGCAAATAGATTAACAATTGAAATGAAACTTGTATCTAATTTATTTAGATACATATTGGTTTTTCTAGAAATTGATTCCAATTTGGTCTCAATCTGGTCCAATCTTATTTCAATTTAGTTTAGTTAGCTTTTAGGTTTTGTATTGAGTTACACTCTCAATCCGGTATATCCGAAACTGATTCAATCTAGTATTGAGTAAGATTTGTTTGGTTTCATCACTCGGCAAGCCGGAACCGGTTCAGGTAACATGCCTAGTCTGAAGTGGTTCATTCATGTTTCCTTCTCCTAGAAGCTTTGTTAATAATCACATAGACATGTTACCGATCGGATTGAACCCGATTAAAACAAATCGAATTTAGATCGGTTTTGTACTAGTTCAATCAGTTAACCCTATATCGTCGACCACACTTTGTTTGTTCTACCTCTTAGAACCGGTTATCACTCCACTCCCTCATTGGTTCCAAGACAAATATGTTCACCATCCTTCGCTTGGTTGGTCCCTACTAACCTTTGTAGGACAAGTGCCAATGTAGATTGCTCTCATAGCCGAGGAAATTATTGTACCACAATACAAACTCTTATATCATTAACTTTCAACATATATATTCTGCACTTAACTTTAGTACTTCTTTACTGGTATTTCGTCCAAGCTATTAAAATACATTGATCAAACATAACTCACCTTTAATTTTGCAAATACTTTATAAAATCACTCAATTACATTTATATCAAATAAATTTGAATCTTAACAACTTAAAATCATCTTGGGCCAGAATTTTACTTGCGAAATTATTTAAAATCCAATCTATCCCCTTCCTTTGGACAAAATATTATGTTTTTTATTCTGACAAATGTATCAAGAGGATTGTTCTAACTATATGGGTTTTTAAAAATATTGAAAACTGACTCAATTTGATTATGTCTCCATCACCAGGACATCAATATTTTTTAGAGATGATTATGGTACTTGGAATATTTGAATACAGATACATCTCTAGAAAATAGTGAAACGTCTGCTTATTTGTTTTGCTTAAAAAGTACTAGATATTTTTTTTCTTTTTTAAAACCTCACATAGCATTTGGCCGAACCATAAAATATTTTTGATATTATTTTAAAATAACTCAACAACTATAATTTGAAAACCAAAAGAAATAGTATAAAATCATCTAACATTTTCTAAATCTAAAAATAACATTTGAAAAGTATAGCTCATACTATAACCTCTCAAAAATCACTCGTAAATAAATAAAAGTCATAAAAATATCTTTAACATAAATAAAAATCATAAATCATAACTAGTGCGAAAACTAGAGTCGGTCCTCGGGTTATGTGCATATTCAGTCCAGTCAGATCAACTATAAAAACCTCCTTTAACATTATTATCATAATCACCTACATCAATCACACCTAGTGAGTCTAAAGACTCAACACACCATAATCAGAAAGTTGGCTTCAGCTGCTGTTCTTCCTCGTGTGCAGTATTTTAATGTATTCTGGGACCTATATGAAACGTGTTTGATCATAGCCTAATTCATGGCAGCCCCTTAAACATCATACAAGCATGGTTTTGAATCAATAAACACAAGTTAGACACATGCATATGTATAGTTACGAAAATCATAATTCGTGTGCTTAGTTTTCATTCAAAACATGTTCAAATAAATATTATGATGTGATAGATGTTTGAAAAGAAGAAATATGGCGTACTTTTGCGTATTTAACGAACGATTATTCGTTGACGATTGCGAAAAACGACGACGACAACCTTGGCTTAATTTTTCCTTGAAGGCTTCGACTATTTTCTTTCACATTGTGGTGTGTGTCGTGTATTTTCTTGTGAAAGAATTGTGATGCTTTGGGAGTAGGGGAGGCGTGGGGTTTTAATGGGTAGAATTACATATTATATAGTTAATTAATTACCAACCAAGCTTAGGTCCATTAACCATGTTAATTAAGCCCTTAGTGCTTAATTAAAATATTGAAAATGATTTTGAGTAGAAAAATTTGTGAATTTATTAGCCGAGTTGTCAACACGTTCGCATTTTTGTTGAAAAACCAACACCGAACGTCCCGGCGTATAAAATCACCTCAAAACCCTATATTTTCAAAAATATGAAAAAGCATCACCCATATTTTAAATAATTAAAAACAATTATTTAATAAAAATATTTTCTATTTTTCAGCTCTCGGTCTCCGTTCCTCGATCGCAACTCGAATAACCTTTAAAAATACATTTTAATGCAACCATGCAGAAAATATATTTTAAACACATCAGAATGCACAACATAATTAATTTATGCAATTAAAACATTTAATTAAAATACACAAGGAATTTAATAATTGCATGCACGTGGTTCGCGTGGACCTTCGAATTTTCGGAGCGTTACAAATAGAATATGACATTTGGTATGTCATCACTGACGATCGATTGAAAATAACCAAGGTTACTCCATGCTAACTAAAGGAGGTGGTCAGATTTTTGAAAAAGCAAGAGAAGAATGGACCATAGTATTATAGTAGATTCCTTGCAAGCCTACTTGAGGCGTAAGGATTTTTAATGCTTCATGCGTAATACAACAATAGTTATTTTAATATAATTTAAATGTTATATTTATTTTAATAATAATTTATCTGTATATAAAGACCTTTGATATACTATAATACATTAAATATAAGGTTGTACATATGATGGAAATCATGAAACATAGATTTCATTTACTGTGTATTCTAAAAAAATTCCTAATCGATTCAGCCGTCTACAAAAAGGATAAAGATTTCTCTAAGTAACATATATAAATACCTTTGATATACTATAATACATTAAGTAGAAGGTTGTACATATGATTCATGAAACATATATTTCATTTACTGTATATACTAAAAAAATTCCTAATCGATTCAGCCGTCTACAAGAAGGATAAATATTTCTAGAGCATGGGAATAAAATTTGTGATGTTGTGTATGTTAGAGTAGATGTCCTGTAAGCCAACTGTTGGCTGGGAAATTTATTGACTCAGTTGTAATAAACAATCTTTATTTTAATATAATTCATTATTTCATGGTTTGTTATTTCTTTATCTGTATACCCATATGATCAACATAGATAAAGACCTTGATTATATTTTAATATAAATGAATCGTAATTCGATGTTAAAACTCATTTGTAAACACTGTGTAATCTAAATTCGTTCCTAGTCGATTCTGCCACCTAAAATAAGATAAAGGTGATAAACATAAAAATTGTACATTAATTAAATGTTTTATAATATAAATATATAGTTTTTGTTTTATTAAATGTTTAAATATTATATGTTTTATAATAAATTGTATAAAATATAAGTTGTTGTGTAATTACAAGTTTTTACTATTTTTTTACAGGTTCGATAAAACAAGAATAAACTTGACGTTGCAAATGAGATTAAGATGATTCTTGGACCTGTAGAAAGTTGATGTTAATATCTACAATATTGGTGGCAAGCATGAGATAAAAATCCTCTCACAATTGGGATCAAATTAAGCAACAAATAAAGTTACCAAAGGACTGGCAGTTTTACCATTCTCTAGTGTTTTGATCATATCTCTCAAATTACATGGTCAAATGGTTTGAAAAAAATACCACAACTAGACAACTCAATTATCCACATGTTTCTTTTTATGTGAAGAAGCAAATTTGGAGAAGAAGATTTTCAAAAATGATGTGTAATATAATATAATATCTTGGAACATCAATGAAGACTTTTGTGTAAAAAAATAATATTTTATTTGTGGTTGTCTCCCCAAATTTGGCTATAAATATGGGTGCATTGTAATGTATTGAGATATCCCTCATTCTATGAACAAACCTTTGAGTTCATAATATTTCTCTCTATATTTTTTCCTTTATTTCTTCATTTAAATATAATTAGCATGTTAATTTCATATTCAAAGTTTTACACTTTGAATAATGAATAGCTAACTTCCTAAAGTTGAGATGAAAAGGTGAAACTCTTGGCATGATAATAAATTTACTAAAAGATAAGAATCTATGTTTTATATTATTTAATCATTATTTATTGTTTATGTTATATTTATTTCTTTAAATATTTTTATACCCTACTTATAACTGGGAGTTTTGATTTATTGTTGCTATATGTTACACTAAATTCTTGGAACCATTTAAATGTTAGTTTGGTATTACCAACCATTTAAAGTGGATGCCTTGATTTATTATATATGAATATATTATAATATTAAATTTTTTGAACCATTTAAATGTTGTTTGGTTTTACCAACTATTTAAAGTGGGAACCTTGATTTACTATATATAAATATATCATAATATTAAATTACTTGGTACCATTTAAATGTTAGTTTGGTTTTACGAACCATTTAAAGTGGGAACCTTGATTTAGTGTTTACAAATATATATATATATATAGCACAATAAATACTTTGACACATTTATAAGTTTTGGTATATATTATATACTTATAAGATAATAATATATAACGTAATATAAATATGATTATTTAATATATTGGAACTATTTTATTAAGTGGATTTCAATAATGTTCGTTAATGTTAACTTTATTAAAATACCAAGAGTGGATCCTTTAATCTCAACTACTTAAATTAAAATTTGAACAATTAAAAATTACCAACTAAAGATTCAAACCATTAAAAAAAACAAAAAGACATTGTAGTGGACTTGTAATTACCTTAGCTTCCCTGTGGATACGATATTCGGACTCACCGAATTATACTACTTGTGTGGACAACCTGCTCTTGGGAGTGCAACAATCAAAGTCGCAACAAGTTTTTGGCGCCGTTGCCGGGAAAATATAATTTAATTTCAAGTCTATTTAATTTTGTTTATAGTTTATTTTTCTTTATTTGAATTTTTATTGCTTTTGTGTGTTTTTATTCTTTTGCATTTGCATTTGCATGAGCATTTGGTCACGTACACTTAGTGGTCGACTCATTTGAAATAACCCTTTATTTTTACAAAACATGGCGGAAGAACCCATCCAAGAAAATGAAGATGAAATTCAATCTCAACATGATCACGATAGATGAAGAACACTTAGAGATCACATGAATCCTACACGTACTAGTGCACCTTCATGTCTAGTTTTTCCCCCAGATGCATCTCATTTCAATTTTAAGCCTGGTATTATCCAACTTTTACCCAATTTTCATGGCTTAAATTCTGAAAATCCATACATGCATTTACGAGAGTTTGAAGAAGTGTGCAACACATATAATGATCTAAATTGTAGCATGAACACCATTCGACTTAAGCTTTTTCCTTTTTCTTTAAAAGATAAAGCTAAAACTTGGCTACAAAATCTTAGATCGGGATCCATTCGAACTTGGGATGAATTGCAACAACAATTTTTGAAAAAGTTTTTTCCATCTCATAGAACAAATTCTTTCAAAAGGCAAATCATCACTTTCACTCAAAAACAAGGAGAAAATTTTTATCAGTGTTGGGATAGATACAAAGAATTGCTTAATATTTGTCCACATCATGGTTTTGAAATTTGGAGAGTTGTTTCTCAATTTTATGAAGGCTTAACACCTAAAGATAGGCAAATGGTTGAATTTATGTGTAATGGAACATTTGAAGATAAAGATCCAAATGAGGCAATTGAGTATCTCGATTCATTAGCTGAAAATGCTCAAAATTGGGACACTATAGGTACAATCGAACCATCAAACAAGATTCAATTTCCTACATCTGGTGGAGGTATGTACACTCTCAAAGATGAACATGATCTTCAAGCTAGATTTACCTCTTTGGCAAGAAAAGTTGAGGCACTTGAATTGAAAAAGAATGGTCAATTAAAATCTGTTCAAGAAATTGTGTGTCACATATGTGATACAAGTGATCATTTTACAAAAGATTGTCCCACTTTGCCCTCTTTTAAAGAATGTCTCCATGAACAAGCCAATGTTTTGAACAATTTCAAAAGGCCAAATTTTGAACCATTTTATCAAAATTACAATTCAGGTTGGCGAAATCATCCAAATTTTAGTTGGAGGAATGATAATGCTGCACAATTTTCACAACCACATTTCCAAAATCAACAAAATTTTCAAAATTATGCACCTTATGTTCCTCCACCTAAAAGAAATTTGGAAGATACATTGAATTCTTTCATTGCAAAGCAAGAGTCTATCAATACTCAAACTGCTCAAACCATGACAGATTTGAAAGATACTCTTGCTAAATTTTCATCTGCACTTAATGTTCATGAAAAAGGTAAATTTCCTTCACAACCTCTGCCTAATCCCAAGGATCATCATTCACAAACTGGAACTTCTGGAACTCAATCGATGGATCAGGTAAAATCTGTTATTACCCTTCGAAGTGGTAAGGTTGTGGAAAAATCCATTCTTGAACCTCTTGAAGATGATGATAAATCAACTCCAAAGGGTAAGGAAGTAGAACCCATAACTTGCGAAGAGGAGGTTCAACAGACAGTGTCACCACCATTCCCTCATGCATTGAAAAATACAAAAAAATCAAATTTGAATTCTTATATATATGATATTTTTAAACAAGTAAAAGTTAATATTCCTTTATTAGATGCAATAAAACAGGTACCATCATATGCCAAATTTTTGAAAGACTTGTGCACTGTGAAAAGAAAATTGAATGTAAAAACGAAAGCATTTTTAGCCGAACAAGTAAGTGCAATCATTCAAAATAATAATAATTTGAATTACAAAGACCCTGGTTGTCCTACTATTTCATGTATTATTGGAGAACGAAAGATTAAAAAATCCTTGCTTGATCTTAGAGCTAGTGTGAATTTACTTCCATATTCAGTTTATCAAGAACTCAATCTAGGCGAGTTAAAATCTACTTCGGTAACACTTTTACTTGCCGATAGATCTGTTAAAGTGCCAAGAGGTATGGTAGAAGACGTATTGGTCCAACTTGATAACTTTGTATATCCTGTTGATTTCATAGTTTTAGATACACAACCTATCGAAGCTTGTAATGCAATTCCTGTAATTGGGTCGTCCATTTTTAGCAACTTCTAATGCCCTTATAAATTGCAGGAATGGAATAATGAAGTTGTCATTTGGTAACATGACCTTGGAGCTCAATGTTTTTAATCTTTGTAAGCAACCACATGACAAAGGAGATGAAAATGAAGATGAAAATCTTATTGAAACTCTTGTGGAAGAAAACATTCAAGAAGGGAGTACTCGTGATCAATTAGATTCTTGTTCAATTGAAACTGTTAAAGAAAATATTGAAATTGATCTTGTTGATTTTATCAGGTATCACTCGTTACCAGGATCAGAGAAAGAATTTGATGCAAAATATGAGAACAAAGACGAACCACCCATATTGGAGTTAAAACCCTTGCCAGAAGAATTGAAGTATGCATTTCTTGGAGAAGATGAAACATATCCGGTGGTAATTTCTTCCAAACTAGAAAGTGATCAAGAAGGTTATTATCAAATTCCCATTGCACTCGAAGATCAAGAAAAAACTACATTCACATGTCCTTTTGGAACATTTGCATTCAGAAGGATGCCATTTGGTTTATGCAATGCCCCAGCAACATTTCAAAGATGTATGCTAAGTATTTTTTGCGACATGGTTGAAAATTGTTTGGAAATTTTCAGTGGATGATTTAACTGTCTTTGGGAATACATTTGATAATTGTCTTGAAAATTTGGAAAAAGTTTTAAAAAGATGCGAGGAAAAATGTCTTATTTTAAATTGGGAAAAATGTCATTACATGATTACTTCTGGAATTGTTTTGGGACATGTCGTGTCATCTCATGGAATTGAAGTTGATAAAGCAAAAGTTGATGTCATTGCCAATTTACCCCCTCCAAAACCCATTAAAGAAATTCGCTCATTTTTGGGACATGCTGGATTTTATAGGAGGTTTATAAAGGACTTTAGTTTAATCTCTAAACCCATTTGTAACCTCTTAACAAAAGACACTGCATTTGAGTGGACTCAAGAATTTCAAAATGCTTTTGATAAAATTATTCGACATTTAACATCAGCTCCTATCATGCAACCTCCTGATTGGTCTTTACCATTTGAAATCATGTGCGATGCGAGTGATTATGCAGTCGGTGCAGTACTGGGTCAAAGAAGAAACGGTAAGCCTTATGTGATATATTATGCAAGTAGAACTTTAAACAATGCTCAAATGAATTAGTCCACAACTGAAAAAGAACTACTTGCTGTAATATTTGCATTAGATAAATTTCGTTCTTATTTGATTGGATCAACGACTATTGTGTTTACTGATCATTCTGCTATTAGATATTTGTTGACCAAACAGGATGCAAAGCCACGACTGATACGATGGATTTTGTTACTCCAAGAATTTGACATTGTGATCAAAGATAAAAAAGGAACCGAGAATGTCGTAGCCGATCATTTATCGAGACTAGTAACAGGATCATCTTGTGAAAAGACACCAATTAACGATAATTTTCCTGATGAACATCTATTTTCAGTTACTACTACACCTTGGTTTGCTAACATAGTAAATTTTCTTGTGACAGGAAAAATGCCACCGCAATGAAGTTCTCAAGATAAAAAAAAATTTTTGAATGAGGTAAAAAACTTTTATTGGGATGATCCGTATCTGTTCAAGTATTGTCCAGATCAAATTTTTTGACGTTGCATACCCGACAATGAGGTAAGTAGTGTCATTAAATTTTGTCATTCAGAAGCATGCGGAGGACATTTTTCTTCAAAGAAAACGGCTGCAAAAATCTTGCAGTGTGGATTTTATCGGCCCACTTTGTTTAAAAACACCCACGAAATCTGCAAAATCTGTGAAAATTGTCAAAAATTGGGTGCGATTTCAAAAAGAAACATGATGCCTTTGAATCCTATCATTGAAATTGAAATCTTTGACTGTTGGGGAATTGATTTTATGGGACCTTTTCCATCGTCATTTGGATACTTGTCGTAAGGTCCAAAATTAAGACGACGTAATCCAACTGCATGCGAATCTAAGAAATTATGAAAAAAAAATTGAGTAATTAATTGATTTTAGTTGCTAATTAATTATGTGACATACTTGTTTATATGCTGAATTAGACTTTTATTATCATCATGCATTTATTGGTATTTTTAGGAATATTCAAGTGACGATCGAGGAACGGGGACCGAGGGCTGAAAATGAAAAAAATTGATTTTATTAAATGATTATTTTTAATTATTTAAAATATGGCCGATGCTTGTCAGTATTTTCGAAAATAAGGGTTTGGAGGTGATTTTATACGCCGGGACGTAAATTTTATCGGTGTTGGTTTTTCAACTAAAATACGAGCTTTCTGGCCACCCGGCTAATAAATTCACAAATTTATTTAATCAAAGCTATGATAATATTTTATTTAGATCCTAAATAAGCATTAATGGGCCTAAACTTGGCTTAATAGGCCTAAACTTGAGTTAATAACCTTATTTACTATATAATATACAAATCTCCACCCAAAACCCTACACTTTTGCACCAAAGGAAATCGGCCACACCTTTTCAAAAATCTGAAAATTCTCTCGTCACCACCCTACACACACACGGCACACAAACATATCATCCAAGGAGGATTTTCGTAGGGTTGAAGAGAATACAAGCCAAAGTTGTGTTCCGTTCTTCGTCGTCAACGGTTTTTCTTGCGTATATAACGCAAATGCACGCCATACATCTCTTTTTCTTATCCATCATATCATATTATTGATTGAATTATTGTGTGCATGAAGAACATGAAATATTTTTCAGAATTTTCGGTATATGGCATGTATAAATGAGAAAACATGATTTTTGAATACAATAACTTGTATATTATTTGGTTAAGGGGCTGCCATGACATAAGGAAGGATCAAGAGTTGTTTACACCTGTTTTAGAGTCACGCAAACACACCCTAAACACCACAAAAATCGGCAGAAACAAGAACAAGCAACCGCGAGTTGCTGTCAAGGGGGAGGGCTCGGGTTTCATGCACAAGGGGGAGGGCTTGCCTTGGTTTGGGTTCAGGGCTTGGTTAGGGGCTGATAAGGGTCAAGGGCAGAGTCCTAGCCAGGCTAGGACTCGAGCTAGGGGCGGGGGAAGGAGTCCTAGCCATGCTAGGACTCTACCCGTGAGATACAAGCACAGCGCGCAGGGTTGCGCAGCTCGTGCAGGGAAGGAGGATCGGTCTGTGGTTCAAGGGCCGGGTCCAGGAGTTGCACTAGAGTCCTAGGAAGGTGGGTGAGTAACTGGTTCAGGGTCTGGGCTCAAGGGTAGGAGCCTGGACGCACAAGAAGAGTCCTAGCTATAAGGGGAGTCCTCGGCCAGAAAAGGAGTGAATTGGGGTGCTTCGTTTTTGGCTTTGGGTGAGGTTTCCGTGGGTTTCCTAGGTCCAGTAGGGTACTCCAGCATGTTGGGCAGGTTCTGGTTCGTTATGGTCCGAGGGTAACTCGATAAAATTAAGAGATGGCTCGGGGTCGAAGTTTAGGTGTCAAATAGGGTTTTAAAATAAAGAAAAATTTGGAAAACGGCTCACGGGGGTCGAGTCATGATCCATAGGGGCTAAAATAATATAAAAAGACTAAATTTAGAATTTAGGAATTTTATATTAAAGTTTGGTATTTTTCGGGATTAAAACACCGTTAAAACAATTAATTAAAGATAAATGAAAAAGTCTAAGTTTTAAGCATATAAAATTATGGAAAAATTCATGTAAGCTTAAATAATTATTTGGGACATGTTAGAGTCATGAAATCAAGAAAAAAGTTGAAAACGTAAAAGGTCGAGTCCAGGGGTAAAACGGTCTTTTTACACCGGGAAATTGGTAAAGGTCATGGCAGTGCCCTAAATACTGTTTTTATGTTAATATAATTAATTTTAAATGTTTATGAAATGTTTATGATTAAATTATGATTTTTAAAATGTCTATTTGATTTTTATGATTTGTGGAAGACATTTAAAAGACATGTTGCATGCTTGGTTTCAAAAACAAAATGTTATGTTATGCATGATTTTTATAAAGTGGTGAGAATATAAATGTTGAAGGAAGTGAAGTGATTGTGACTAATTCGTTAATGGTGGCGACATCGTGAGGGTTATGGTCCCAGTGGGAGCCCGACGATCGTGTTTCCATTATTACGAATATGAGGTTATGAGGTTTGAGGTAAGAATGGAAATATCGTGAGGGGAGAAGGCCCCAGAGGGAGCCCATTTATGGGAGAAGGCCCCAGAGGGAGCCCCGACGAGCGTATTTCTATTCGATCATGATAGGCCAGGGCCCAGTTGACCGATGAGAGTGTTGCTGGTGTCCCCTGCCGCCCAGTACTAAGGTTTCACGTATATGGATCCATCGTCATGTCATGTCATATTGAGGAAAGTCACAATTAACGATCTGAATTCAACAAATGAAAAAAAAAAGGAAATGTTCATGATCATGTTAAAGGTTTTATGTCATGTCATGTTAAGGAAAAAGGAAAAAGTTAAGGTTTATGATTGCATGTCATGAAAAAGTATTTTACGAAAATGTTTATGTTTAAAGTTTTATGCATCATGAAAATGTTTACGAAAATATTTATGTTTATGCATCTTCATGAAAAAGATATTTTAAGTACAAGTATTTTTCACCGTCATATGTTGACTGTATTACGTATTACTCGTTATAAAGATTATGGTGTGTTGAGTCTTTAGACTCACTAGGTGTGATGGATGCAGGTGGTATTGAGGAAGGACTTGATGAGTGATTTGACTGGACTGAAGCGCACACAACCCGAGGACCAGCGCTACATTTTCCGCATTATGCTTTATGATTTTATTTAAAGATTTTAAGACTATTTACTTATGCTTTTGAGAGATTTTGAGAGGTTTAGTATGTGCTTTACTTTTCAAATTATGTTTTTTTAGGTTTGGTAAAACAGTAGACGATTTTACTTTACGACTATTTCACTCGAATTTTTAAATACTAGTTGATTGAGGTTTTATGTTAAAAAGGGCAAAATATTTTATAAAAATATTTTCATGTATTAAGTGAGTTGGCCGAAATATTTAAAAAAAATAATTCTAGTACTTTTAAAGCAATAAAAAAGACAGGACGTTTCATTTGTATATTTTAGTTGCAGTTGATTATGTTTCCAAATGGATAGAGGCAATTCCATGTCGAAAAAATGATCATAAAATCGTCATCAAATTTTTAAAGAAAATATTTTTAGTAGATTTGGAATTCCTCGAGCCATGATAAGTGATGGGGGAACTCACTTTGTTAATAAACCATTTGCTTCATTAATGAAAAAATATGGTATTAGTCATAAAGTAACTACTCCTTATCATCCTCAAACAAATGGACAAGTTGAATTAGCTAATAGGGAGATAAAGCAAATTTTGGAAAAAATTGTTAACTCAAATAGAAAAGATTGGTCTCTGCGACTTAATGATGCACTTTGGGCATATCGAATAGCTTTTAAAACATCATTGAATATGTCTCCCTATAGGTTGGTTTATGGAAAACATTGTCATTTGCCTGTGGAATTGGAACATAAAGCTTATTGGGCGATCAAAACTTTAAATTCAAGCATGGATGATGCCAAAAAATTGCGTAAATTGCAACTTAATGAACTTGATGAACTCAGAAATGACGCGTATGAGAATTCAAGGATTTATAAAGCAAAAATCAAATCATTTCATGATAAAACAATTCTTAGAAAATATTTTGAGATTGGTAAAAAAGTTTTGCTTTATAATTCTCGACTTCACATATTCCCAGGAAAATTACGATCAAGATGGACATGCCCATATGTTGTAAAACATGTGTATACTTATGAAGCTGTGGATATTGAAAATCCTAAAATGGTGATATTTTTAAAGTAAATGGACAAAGGCTTAAACCATTTTTAGAAAATGAAATCTTTCAAGAAGAGTTTATTTCCCTTTATGATCCTTGATTTTTTTTTGTGTTGCATTTTAGTTAGTTTGTTTTTATTTTAGGTTTTCTTAATATTTTTATTTTCCCGTTTAAATGACGGATAACGGTACTCCAGTGACTCTCATAGTCGGTTAAATCAGTTTCCCACAATTGCTGATACAAAATTAAAAAAAAATCATTTCTTTTCTTTTCAAAATAGATGAAATTCTCTCAAAAATTTGTAAATATTTTCCCTCTGTTTCTGAAAATGTTCTAAGAAAAATTTTGCTAATGCAAAAAGGAATTCCAGAAGATATTCGTCTTGTAATAGAAGCTAAGGTCCGATTTGGAGGAGAAGTTCCACAATCATTGCTCATTCGGTATTTGCCTGGATTAGGAAAAAGCACTTATGCGAAAAAAAGAAGGGCCAAAAGTTTAGGGGTTTGTCATAAGTGTGCAAGATGACTTGTGACAAACGATGCAGATCTTTGGGATTTGTTTCCAATAACAAAGAAGATAAAATTGGTTTCGTTAAGAATGGGCTGAGTAATGAGTCTTTAGATAACATCTTATTGACTCTTGAGACGCATTCTAGTGGACATGTGCATATTGAACTTCTCCGTTTATGAAAACAATTCCAAGATGAGCGTCATAGTCTTGGGAATCCGAAAAAAAAAGACCCTCTTTGCCAATTTATAAGAAAATTGGATGAGAAGCATATCCTCGACTCATAGAAGGCGTTGAAGCCGTTTCTGGACGTAAAACCAGAGGAAAATTGTGAGCCACAATCACACTACTGTTTATATGCATGTGTGTCATTATTGTTTTTACTATTTATTCTGTTTACAGCTGTGACCCATAGTTTTGTCATGATAACATATTACCCCTATAAAATCTCTCATCTTTTTCTCTATTTTCGCAGAAAAAAAAAGTAAAAACATGGCTTGATCCTCTGCACAAACATTGAAAATTATTTGTGTATTTTGTGGGTCGAGTCCTGGAAAAAATGAAGTGTTTGTAGAAGCAGCGAATAATCTTGGAAAGATATTGGCTCAGAGAAAAATTCACTTGGTATATGGGGGAGGTAATATTGGGTTAATGGGATCTGTTTCAACATCTGCTCATCTTGGAGGTAGTCAGGTTTTGGGTATTATTCTTACAGCTTTAGCTGAAGGAAATATTACAGGTGTTACGATTGGAGAGGAATTAAAAGTTTCTTCTATGTATGAAAGAATCACTCAAATGATTGAAAATTATGATGCTTTTATCGCACTACCAGGTGGTTTTGGTATATTAGAAAAAAAATTTCACACTGTTTCTTGGGCACAACTTAATATCCATAATAAACCTGTGGGCTTGTTGAATATCAATAATTATTTTGACAGTTTGTTGACATTTCTTGATAAAGCTGTGGAACAGAATTTCATTTCAGAAAATTCACGACGGATGCTCATCTGTGCTTCGACTGCCGACCAATTAATTGATGATTTGGAAGCTTTTGTTCATAAGCCTGATCCGATGATAACAAAGATCAATTGGTCGCAATCAAGCAGTAAGAAAAGGAAGTTGGATCATTGATTCAAAAGTCGTGGATTGGTTTGCGTTTGTTTCAGTTTGTTATCTTCAATAAAATTCCAGGTGATATCTCTTTCATTATGTACTCTTTATTAATAGTTATTTTGACATTAGGGACAATGTCATATTCTGATTGGGGGGAGAACAAATTTATAAAAAAAAAAATTAAAAAAAAATATATATATTATTTTAAAATAAAATCATGTTTATTGTTTGTATCTTAGTAATTTTTGCAAAAATGTCATACATTACATGTTTGAAAGATTTAAATTAGAACATGCATTAATCTATTTAAGAATGTTTAAATTTTTATTTGAAAAAAAGTCAATTTTAATATTCTGATCAATATAAAAATATGATTTATGAAATCTTTTTGGTTGATTAACCATTGTGATAAAATCAGGTATTAAAGTATATGGTCCAAGATATACCTTATAAGAGTGCCTATAATTGTAAACTCACACATATTTTGTGAGTGAGTGGAGAGGACTGAGAAAACAGCTTTCGAGCCTTTATTGATCATGAGAGAGACTATCTATTGTTTAGATCTTGAGTTCTTATTTTGAAGAAAAAAAATGATATTTCCTGAAAAAAAAGGGAGAAAAATACAAAAAGAAAGATATTGAAGATCTATGTAATTTTTAAGTTATATGCTACGACCCATATATTCTCATAAAAAAAAAAACAAAAAAAAAAGAGAGAGAAATGTATTGTACAAATTAAATAAATATGTGGTCAAGAAGCATAAACTTAGTCTGATTCCATGATGTTATGCAAAAAAAAAAAAAAATATCAGAAAAAATATATAATAAGAACAACTAGATTTTGAATCAATGGATTTTCTATATTTTGATTAGTTTGGCTCGCTTGTCTGTCTGCATTCTGTAAACCATTTTTCTGAGCATTTATCTGTATTCCAACTCCATGAGAGAAATCGTTGCCATAAATTGAAACATTTATTAACCTGTGAGGATATGGAGTTGAGACTCTTACTAGGAATTTCTGAAGGTCGTGTACATTTAACTACCTGAAATAAGCTTTGAATTGATCATCTCAAATTATTTCATAAATTATAATTATGATGATCTTGATATAACTTTGACAGTTTTCAAATTTAATTTAAACACTTAGATAGTTTTAATTACATTTCTATTTAAATTAATCAATATGTTTTGTATTGCTATTAACGCTTAAATTGCTAGGGACTAGCAATAAGCTGGTTGGGAGGTGTGATAAACATAAAAATTTTACATTAATTAAATGTTTTATAATATAAATATATAGTTTTTGTTTTATTAAATGTTTAAATATTATATGTTTTATAATAAATTGTATAAAATATAAGTTATTGTGTAATTAAATGTTTTTACTATTTTTTTTACAGGTTCAATAAAACAAGAATAAACTTGGCGTTGCAAATGGGATTAAGATGATTCTTGGACCTGTAGAAAGTTGATGTTAATATCTACAATATTGGTGGCAAGCATGAGATAAAAATCCTCTCACAATTGGGATCAAATTAAGCAACAAATAAAGTTACCAAAGGAGTGGCAGTTTTACCATGCTCTAGTATTTTGACCATATCTCTCAAATTACTTGGTCAAATGGTTTGAAAAAAATACCACAACTAGACAACTCAATTATCCACATGTTTTTTTTTATGTGAAGAAGCAAATTCGGAGAAGAAAATTTTCAAAAGTGATGTGTAATATAATATAATATCTTGGAACACCAATGAAGACTTTTGTGTAAAAAAATAATATTTTATTTGTGGTTGTCTCCCCAAATTTGGCTATAAATAGGGGTGCATTGTAATGTATTGAGATATCCCTCATTCTATGAACAAACCTTTGAGTTCATAATATTTCTCTCTATATTTTTCCTTTATTTCTTCATTTAAATATAATTAGCATGTTAATTTCATATTCAAAGTTTTACACTTTGAATAATGAATAGCTAACTTCCTAAAGTTGAGATGAAAAGGTGAAACTCTTGGCATGATAATAAAGTTACTAAAATGTAAGAATCTGTGTTTTAGATTATTTAATCATTATTTATTGTTTATGTTATATTTATTTCTATAAGCATTTTTATACCCTACTTATAACTGGGAGTTTTGATTTATTGTTGCTATATGTTACACTAAATTCTTGGAACCATTTAAATGTTAGTTTGATATTACCAACCATTTAAAGTGGATGCCTTGATTTATTATATATGAATATATTATAATATTAAATTCTTGGAACCATTTAAATGTTTGTTTGGTTTACCAACCATTTAAAGTGGGAACCTTGATTTACTATATATAAATATATCATAATATTAAATTACTTGGTACCATTTAAATGTTAGTTTGGTTTTACGAACCATTTAAAGTGGGAACCTTGATTTAGTGTTTACAAATATATATATAGCACAATAAATACTTTGACACATTTATAAGTTTTGGCATATATTATATACTTATAAGATAATAATATATAACATAATATAAATATGATTATTTAATATATTGGAACCATTTTATTAAGTGGATTTCAATAATGTTCGTTAATGTTAACTTTATTAAAATATCAAGAGTGGATCCTTTAATTTCAACTACTTAAATTAAAATTTGAACAATTAAAAATTACCAACTAAAGATTCAAACCATTAAAAAAAAATAAAAACAAAAACAAAAAGACATTGTAGTGGACTTGTAATTACCTTAGCTTCCCTGTGGATACGATATTCGGACTCACCGAATTATACTACTTGTGTGGACAACCTGCTCTTGGGAGTGCAACAATCGAAGTCGCAACAAAAGGCCGCTCGAGCTCGAGACTAGCATATGTGTTGTTGTGTACTGCGTTTCTTGGTAAGGGCATAGAGATGTCCAAACATGCAGATGGGTAGTCATATGATGTTTATACCGAACAACCCTCCCTCGGACTTTCCAAGTGGTTATCATTCATCGAGAGGATAAGTTCGTGGTTATGATTGTACACCATTAGTCCTTACGACCCGGGACAACACTGAAGCTCTATAAGCTAAGGCTGTGCTTTGACTCGTTTACCAACTCCAGGAGAGTCATCAGGTGGTGAGATTGGGTACAATTGAGATACATGTAGGAGCCAGTGAATTTTAGTCGGGAATTCACCGCTCACCTACGGGTGTGGATATCCTATGTGATCTGATGAAATAATAGTGCGTGGAATCTCTGGCCACAGTATGAGATGCACGTTAGATAATAATTCTCCAATTGTACATGCGATGCCACTATTTATTCTCAAATATGTGTCACATAGTTATCGAATTCTTATGCAACCCTCGATGAACCAATGGCTGCAGACTCGATCGGGATATATGAGATGAAGGGACTGTACTGTACGCTAATCATTATCGACTGGTTCTTGCAGGCACTATCAACTATACCTAGAGAATCATGGGGCAAAGCTACTAGATGCTCTTACCATGATTCGATGAGTTTAATTAGAAATATAATTTCTGACATTCTCATGATCAATTGTTGAGACATAGAATGGGGCAAATTAGAGTAATCTCGAATAATGATTATGTCCTGAATCATAAATAGTTGTGAACCAACAGCTAGTTGTATCCCTGAACCATTGAGGGTCACACAAGTACTGGATAATTTGTTCCCGTTGAGAGAATAAATTTAAGAAGTTGAATTTATATTATGATATAGTAATTTCAAGGAGTTGAATTTATGATAATTAAATTTCGAGAAATAAATTCAAGGAATTGAATTTTTGAGATAGTAAATTAAAGAAATTGAATTTATAAAATTTGGAGAGAATAAATTCAAGGAGTTGAATTTATAAAATTTGAGAATTTAATTTATTAAATTCAAAAGTTGAGTTTATTAAATATTAAATTAAATATAATGGGAAGTTTGTTTTATGGGCTTGTAGGAGTACAAGTCCATTATAATAAATAATTAAAGTTCTTAATGGACTTTGATTAATTAAACTAGTTGGACTAGTCCAATTAATAAATCAAGCCCAATAATGTTAATTATGAAAATTAGGTCATGACATATTATAAAAGGTAGTAAATAAGTATTAACCCTAGCCTCCAAGCAAGCCTCCACACTTGCAAATTTCGAAAATGCTCCGCTCCTTCTCTCACAATTTCGGCCTACACCTTTGCTTTTACAAAGGGTTTTGAGCCTTCTCTTGTTTGATCAATCTCTACATAAAATCCTTCTATACTTTCTAGTGCAAGTTGGAAGAAGAACAAGTTATCCATTCGTGGACATGATTTGAAGATTGAAGAACGTACGTAGGAAATAAATCAAGAGTTATCTCCTAATCCCAAATAGTTGGAGTCTTGTGAATCTTTCACCAAAGGTAAAAGTTTTAAAATCCTATGTATGTTTAATTATTAAAATCATAAGAGTGCTGAAATATATCTTGAATGTCAAGGTCTAAAAATTTTTAAAACTTTCGCTGCGTTTGGGCATGAGAACTGCCGAGATCAAACAGTGGTATCAGAGCCAGGTTCTCTATATCGTATGATTTTAAATCATATTGAATAACTTATTTCTAACCACACAAGAAATTTTTTTTAGAAAATTGAAGCACCATAAAAAAAGAATTTGTTTTCCAGAAATAATAATAATAAAAAATTCGTTTTAGCCCATTTTTTGAAAAATCAATAATTTTCTTGTAAAATAAATAATTAGAATATGATTTTAATTATTTATGGTAAAAATGAGTTTTACAATAAATCAATTATTATTGAATTAAATTGAAAATTAAATAAATAAGTTTATTTAATTTATTAAATTCTTTAATAATTTTAGTGGTTAGTAATAAAATTATAGATACATGATTTATCAATTAATTAATTTTGTTTAATTAAATTGATGTTAATATTTGATATTTAATGCATGAAGAATGATCGAAAGTCTTGACCAATGTGTTAGGTGTATGTTAGGATATTTTATTGTTTTAATTCATTTTTTAATATTTGATATTATCAAAGTGGGTCTGGTTTATGGCCCGTTCCCACCCCATGAGATGTATCCCTTATATACCATGGCTATTTAAATGTAATTATTAGAAATAGTGGGAGATTAAGACTGAAAGATGATGGGCCCGATGCACAAGATGAAGACATGTAAATATTGGAACTTTTTGTAAGAAATTGCATTTGCATCCCTGCATTCACCTAGGTTTTTGGGCCTAGATCCATGTCTGGCTCACATGGATCTGATAGTGTTGATGATCGATCATCTCTCTTTATTGTTGAATATCATATTACGACATATATGTGATATATAGTAGTATGCATATATGTATATTATTAAATAATATAGTTGCATAATCCGGCAAACATACAAACTCGTGGCACGTGATTTTAAATTAAAGTGATGAGATAATTTTAAAATTAAAATCCCTCATTTTGAATAAGATTCAAAATTTATATCAAACCACAAAAGTAAAAATTAAAGGAGTTTAATTTATTCTTGCCTTCCATCAACCGTGGTTGCATGTTGATCGCTACTCTCAGACAGAGTGTGGCTCATATTATTGGGAAGGCCTGGACGCCGGAAAGATGTGACTTCCACCAGACATATGATGTGAATTGAGTGGAACTCCCATGACTTCGGCTCGTATTATTGGGGAAGCTCATGGCGACCGTCAACTACAATTCAATATTGATGAGTCGGTTTACACATGAAAATAAACGGCGTAATATTATTGGGTTCTTATTAAACGTGAGGCGAAACACGCGGAGGTTGCATAGGGATGCAATTGGATTCTACCTTTTAGAAATTATATTGGCTGATATTATTCGGGATTAAAATTGGCTGATTGGACTCTACGTGCCCACTAAGGAAATATGATTTCCCTTTTTCATCAAAGGGTGGTGGAAATTTCAAAATAGTGGGAGTAAAATTTATAAAATAAAAATCCCTTTTTATATCTTAGAATTATTTTAAAATTATCAGTAACCATTATCTGTTCTCATTTTCAGTATATTTACGATGAATGCTCGTAAGCTTTCAATCATTCTCGATCAAAACAAATTGAGTGGCCATAACTATAATGACTGGTATCAAAATTTAAAGATTGTTCTGAACTCGGAAAAGATTGTGTATGTGCTTAATAAGAAGCCACCGAAGGAAGCAGCTACTTATGTCAGTCAGACTGAGTTAGCTAAGCTTGAGAAATGGTGGGGCCGTGATCTTCAAGCTAAGAGCTACATGTTTTTGCTTCTATGTCGAATGAACTTCAGAGGAGGTTCGAGGAGGCGGTGAATGCTGCTGACATTAACCTTCATCTGAAAGAATTGTATGCTATACAAACTCGTTCAAAGAGACATGCTATTGTGAAAGAACTCATGACTACACGCTTGCGAGACGGGGCTTCGGTCCATGAGCATGGTGTTAGGATGATTGGGATCATCGAGAAGTTGGTGGGACTAGACGTGGTTATTCCTAGTGAGCTCTCGACTAATATTATATTGATATCTTTGTCTGCCTCATTCGATGGATTTGTGGTTAATTTTAATATGAACAAGCTTGAGGCCACCCTTGGAGAGTTGATCAATATGCTTACTAATTATGAAGCCACGATAAAAAAGGAGAAGCCTGTTCGTCTAGTGGGTTCTTCGTCCAGTACAAAAAAGGGAGCTCCAAATGAGGGCAAGAAGCATTCTGCCCCTCTGAAGAAGAATAAGCCCAACAAAAAGCCATACAAGAAACCAACTACGGGGCCCACAAAGCCTGACAAGTCAGAACAATTTTGTTTCCACTACAAAAAGCCTGGACATTGGAGGCGTAATTGTACGGAGTATCTTGCCCAGAAGCGTTCTGGCCATGTTATGTTTTATATTGAAGTTAATGTTTCTATTAATTCCTCTTCTTGGTTATTGGATACCGGATGTGGTTCTCATCTATGCAATGATTTACAGGTGATGGGAAGAAGCAAGAGGCTTAGAGAAGGTGAGACATTTCTAAACCTAGGAAATGGAGCAAGGGTTGCTGCCGCTGCCATTGGAGACATTACTTTAATTTTGGGAAATGATTTTAAGTTGTTTTTCAGAGACGTTTTATATATTTCTGAATTGGTTAAAAACATTATTTCTATTTCTATGTTTGATAGGGATGGTTATTATTGTGTTTATGCTAAAGTTGTTTGCAATTTATTCAAGAATGAATGTTTGATTGGAACCAGCGAATTAACAAACGATCTCTATAACTTAAAATTGAAATATATTCTGTTGAACAATATCCAAGCGCATACAACAAAAAAAAATGGAGGATCCAAATCCCGCACAAATATGATATGCTAGACTAGGTCATATTTATCAAAGAAAGATGCACAAGCTAGTGAGAGAAGGCATGTTTGAATTGTCAGACATAAATTCTCTACCTACTTATGGGTCCTGTCTAAAAAGAAAAATGACAAAGACTCTATTCAATGGAAACTTGGAACGTTCGCATGGTCTACTGGATTTGATCAACACAGACGTTTGTGGCCCGCTAAGTGTTAGCACAAAATATGGGCAATCCTACTTCATTACCTTTACTGATGAACGTTCGAGGTATGAGTATGTTTATTTGATGAAACACAAATCTGAATCATTTGAAAAGTTCAAAAAATTCAGATCTGAAGTAGAAAACCAGCTAGAAAGAAGTATTAAGGCACTTCGATCTGATTGAGATGAAGAATACTTGAGTACTGAATTTTTGGGTTATCTAAAAGAGAATAGGATTCTCTCACAGTGGACTCCACCAGTGACACCACAAATGAATGGTGTTTCTGAACATCGTAATCGAACTTTTATGGACATGGTTCGATCCATAATTGGATTCACTGAATTGCCTACATCGTTTTGGGGCTTTATACTTGAAACTGCGCAATGTTGTTGAATAATGTCCATACTAAAGCAGTGGATAAAAAACCATATGAGATATGGACAGGAAAAACTTCCAAATATTATTACTTGAGAATATGGGGATGTCCTTCTTACGTGAAGCAGACAGTGAGAGACAAATTGAATAGTAGATCCACTTTGTGCTACTTTATAGGATATCAAAAGAATTCTATTGGATATAATTTCTATCACTCCAATGAAGCAAAAGTGTTTGTTTCAAGAAATGCCAACTTTTCGAAAATAAATTCCTATTAGATAGAAAATGCAAGATGATAGATGAAACGTCCACTACTCGTTTTGCTTAAAAAGTACTAGAATTTTTTTTACTTTTTCTCACAATTAAAATGGGCCGAACTACTTAAATAAATATATAAAAAATTTTGCACCATTTTAAAATGAAACAACCAACTAATATTTGAAAATCAAAGGAAATAGTCAAAACATCAAAATCGTAAAACGTTTTACCAAATCTAAAAAGCAATAATTTGAAAAGTATAACCGATACTAAAACCTCTCGACAAACCCTCAAAACATAATTAAATAGTCATAAAATCTTTTAAAAAAAGGTTTTAAACATAAAGCATAAGTGCTGAAAATATATAGAAACGCTGGTCCCCGGGTTATGTGCACCGACAGTCCAGCAAAGTCAACCATCAAGACCTCCCACACCATAATTATCAATATCACCTGCATCCATCACACCTAGTGAGTCTAGAGACTCAATACACCATAATCTTTATAACAAATAATACATATACAAATCACATGCAACACTGAAAATACTTGTACTTAAAATAACATTTTCATAATAATGCATAAACTTTAACAAAAACATTTTCATATCAACATATTAATATTCATATTGACATATTTAAGTTCATATTCGTGTTTGTTGAATTCAGATCGTGATTGTGACTCGTATTCGTATTCGTATTCGTATTAGGAGATGGATCCATCTACATAAAACCACAAAACTGGGTGGAGGGAACATCAGCGACACTGTTACCCATCAACTGAGTCTTGGCCAACGTATTAACATATTAACGTATTCGTATCCATGGAAACACGATCGTCAGGCTCCCACTGGGACCATAACCCTCAAGATATCTCCAACATATCATCGTATTAGTCACAATCCCTTCACGTCCTTCAACATTTCGTATCTCCATCACTTAATAAAAACATACATATAATATCGTTTTTCTTTTAAACTAAGCATGCAACATATCTTTTAAATGTCAATAAAAATCCATACACTTAAAAATCATAATTTAACATATAAAAATTCATAAATATTTGAAATGTTTAGAACACTGTTATGACGTTTACTAATTTTTAGGCATAAAATCATATTAGCATATAAAACAGCATTTAGGGACACTGTCATGACGTTTACTAATTTTTAGGGGTAAAATTACTGTTTTGCCCATGGATGTAAAATTGCACGTTTTTGACTTTTTTTATTTCATTGACTCTAACATATCCCAAATAATTATTTAAGCCTGAATTAAAATTATCATAATTTTATTTAGCTTAAATACTAGACTTTTTAATTATTCTATAATTATTCGTTTTTAAGATGTTTTAATCCCGAATAATTTCAAACTTTAATATAAAATTATTAAAGTCAAAACTTAGACTTTTTATATTAATTTAGCCCTCGTGAACACCGTGTGAGCCATGTTTCGATTTATTTTAAAATGAGAAAACCCTAACTTGACCCATAAGTGTTAGCCCCGAGCCATGTTCCGATTTTCTCGAGCCACCCCCCGAACCATGCTGGACCGAACCCTGACCAACCCCTCCAAGAACCCTCCTGGACCCATAGAACCAGCAACCTTGACCCCTAGCTCGAACCCGAAAGCACAACAGCCAATCATGCACTCGGCCGAGAGACCCACTTGACCTTGGACTCCTTGAACTCAAGCCTAGGACCTAGCCCTCGACCCTGACCTCAAACCAGCCTCTCGCGCAATCATATAGGACCCCAAAGAGTCACCCTAAGCCTTGCCCTGAGCCCCCTGGCCGAGCCCCTTAGCCATGCGCGGCTGCTGCACAGATCGTGACAGCATGGACACTCTCAGGTGGGAGTCCTAGCTTGCTAGGACTCCTTACACAGCCCTTGACTCGAGTCCTAGCATGGCTAGGACCCCTTTCCCATACTTATACATGCCTTAGCTAGCTCCGGTCCCAAGCCGAACCAAAGCCTAGCCTTGACTCCCCAAAACCTAGCCCTCAAGACACACCCACGCATATTCGATTACAGCTTGTGTTCTATCGTGTTGTGTGACGTTTTGGGTGATGTTCTAGGACCCTAAACTCGAGTAAAACAATACTTGATTGAGTCCTAATCATGGCAGCTGTCTTAAACTCATAAAACATGAATTTGGAATTAAAAAAACACATGTTTAGAACATGTATGCACATAGTTAAGAAAATAAAACTTGTGTGCCATGTTTTTCCTTAAAAATAAGCATAGAAAATTACTATGACGTGATAGATGTTTAAAGGAAAGAAATATGACGTGTCTTTGCGTATTTCACGCACGATTATTCGTTTACGATTGCGAAGAACTACGACGAGGGGACGTTGGCTTGAATACCCTGCAACTTTCGAAAAATTCCTTGATGAAATTTGAGTATGTGCCGTGATATTGAGAGAAAATTAGAGTTTGAAGTGTGTAGGGGATTGAGGCGTTGGGTTGTGATGATGTAGGGTGGTATTTTGAGTTTTAAATAGTTATTTAACACACCAACAAAAGCCTTGGCACATTAACAAAGTTAATTAGGTCCAATAAGCCCATTAGTGTTTAATTAAAATATTTAAAATAATTTTTCTTAAATAAGTTTGTGAATTTATTAGCCAGGTTACCAAAATGTTCATATTTTTGTTGAAAAACCAACACCGATAAAATTTACGTTCCGGCGTATAAAGTCACCTCAAAACCCCTTATTTTCAAAAATATAAAAAAACATCAATCATATTTTAAATAATTGACAACAATTATTTAATAAAAATATTTTTCATTTTTCAGCCCTCGGTCTCCTTTCCTCGATCGCAACTCGAATAACCCTTAAAAATACATTTTAATGCATGTAAGTAGAAAACTACTAAAACATCATATCAACATGTCACATAATCAATTTAGCGATTAAAATTATTTAATTAGCCATTATTAAAATTTCTATGTTTGCATGCAGTTAGATTACGTCGTCTTAATTTTGGACCATACAATTCCTCCTCCCTTAATTAAAATTTCGTCCTCGAAATTAGAACTTACCGAATAACTCCGAGTAGCGACTCTTCAAGTCCCTCTCGATTTCCCAAGTAGCTTCTTCTTCCGAATGATTCAGCCACTTGACCTTGACCATTGGAATGGTTTTGTTTCGGAGTCTTCTTTCCTGCCTTGCTAAGATTTGGACAGGTCTTTCTTCATAAGTCATACTTGGAGTCAGTTGTAGAGGTTCAAAATATAGCAAATGTGATGGATTCGACATGCACTTTCGCAACATCGGAATATGAAATACATTGTGAACTTCAGAAAGCATCGGTGGCAATGCCACTCTATAAGGCAGTGTCCCAATCCTCTCCAAAATCTCAAACGGACCAATAAATCTTGGACTAAACTTGCCTTTCTTACCAAAACGCATAACACCTTACATAGGTGCTATTTTCACAAACACATGGTCTCCCATTGCAAACTCTAGGTTCCTTCATCTCTTGTCAGCATAACTCTTTTGTCGGCTTTGTGTTGTCTTCATTCTCTCTCGAATTTTGACTACAAGCTCGGCAGTCTTTTCAATCACATCCGGACCAATCTCTCTTCTTTCCCCAACCTCGTCCTAATGAATAGGAGATCTATATTTCCTTCCATAAAGTGACTCAAAAGGAGCCATCCCGATTGATGATTGAAAGCTATTATTATAGGTGAACTCCACTAGAGGTAATTTCGGTTCCCAACTGCCTTGGCAATCGATCACTCAAGCTCGCAGTAGATCTTCTAAAATTTGAATAACTCTTTCGGACTGACCATCGGTTTGAGGATGGAATGCTATACTAAATAATAACTTGGTCCCCATCATTGCATGCATACTCTTCCAAAAATATGACGTAAATCTCGGATCTCTGTCAGAAACAATTGATACAGGAATCCCATGCAGATGAACTATCTCTCGAATATATAACTCTGCATACTAAATCATGGTGAAGCTCGTCTTGATAGGTAGAAAATGCGCCGATTTCGTAAGACGATCCACTATCACCCATATAGCATTGAATCCCTTCATAGTCTTCGGCAATCCCACTACAAAGTCTATCGTAATTTTTTCCCATTTCCACTCGGGAATAGGAAGTGGCTTAAGCTTTCCCGCTGGCCTCTGATGCTCTCCTTTAACTTGTTGACATGTCAAACACTCAGTCACAAAACGCAGAATGTCTCTCTTCATACCCGGCCACCAATATAATAACTGCAGATCTTTGTACATCTTCGTGCTTCCCAGATGAATGGAATATGGTGTGTCATGAGCTTCCTTCATAATGAGATCTCTCAAAGAATTGTCACTAGGAACCAATAAACGATCTCGATAACGAACTATACCATCCACCTCTGAATATAACTTCTGGGCCTTGGCTTCATCTCTATCTCTCAACCTTTGCATATGCTCGTCAGTAAACTATCCATCACGAATTCTATATCTCAAAGTCAACTGTACTGATAATGTGGCAAGATTAGGGGCCTTGCCCCTAGCATAAACTGCAAGCTTAAACCGGTGTATCCGACTGAAACAGTCTTTGGAGTGATAATTGAGTGATAACTGCTGCTTTTCGACTCAATGTGTCTGCCACAACATTAGCTTTTCCAGGATGATGACTAATATCATAGTCGTAATCCTTCACTAATTCAAGCCATCTTCAATGTCTCATATTCAATTCTTTTTGGGTGAAGAAGTATTTCAAACTTTTATGATCGGTGAATATTTTGCACTTCTCCCCATACAAGTAATGTCTCCAAATCTTCAATGCAAAAACTACCGCTGCAAGCTACAGATCATGGGTAGGGTAGTTTTTCTCGAGAATTTTCAACTGTCTCGACACATAAGCTATAACTCGGTAATTTTTCATCAGAACTGCACCCAAACCAAGTTTAGAAGCGTCGGTATAAAGAACATACTCTCCTTGCACCGATGACATAGACAACACTGGCGCTGATATCAAGGCTTGCTTTAACTTGTCAAAAATGTCTTGACACTCGGGTCCCCATACAAATTTTGCATTATTCTTTGTCAAGGCGGTCATGGGTACCGCTATAGATGAGAATTCCTTGATGAACTAGCGATAATAGCCAGCTAGTCCCAGGAAACTACGAATCTCGGTGACACTCTTCGGTACTGGCCACTCTCTCACTGCCTCAACTTTACTTTTATAAACTTCGACGCCATCACTAGAAATGATGTGGCCTAAGAATGCCACTCTATCAAGCCAAAACTCACACTTGCCGAATTTTGCAAATAACTTTCTATCTTGCAGTACTTGTAGTGCTGTCCACAGATGACGACTATGCCCCTCTTTGCTATTAGAATAGATTAAAATATCATCAATGAAGACTATGATGAATTGATCTAAATATGGCTGAAATACGCGATTCATGAGATCCATGAAGATCGCTGTCAGCATTGGTCAACCCAAATGACATGACCATAAACTTGTAATGCCCATATATTGTTCGAAATGCTGTCTGGTGAACATCAGAATCTTTCACTTTCAACTGATGGTATCCAGAACGAAGATCAATATTCGAGAATATTGATGCTCCTTGCAACTGATCAAATAAATCTTTGATTCTTGGTAGAGGGTACTTTTTCTTGATAGTGACCCTATTCAGCTCTTGATAATCAATGCAGAGTCACATACTACCATCTTTCTTCTTCAAAAATAGTACCGGTGCGCCCCATTGAAAATAACTAGGGTGAATAAAACCCTTGTCTAGCAATTCTTGGATTTGATATTTTAATTCTTTCATTTCAGCAGGTGCTAGACGGTAAGGTGCTTGAGATATAGGAACAGTGCCCGGCATTAACTCAATAGAAAATTCCACCTCACGATCAGGTGGAATACCAGAAACGTCTTTGGGAAAGACACTAGGAAAGTCTCTGACAATATCAACATCCTCCAATTTCCGACTGATAGGAAGCATGTGCGGTAGTGACACATGATAGAAAAGCTTGGTATCCATGTCTAATAAGCTTCCTCGCACACATACAAGAGATAATGTGTGGCATTTGCTTGTTCCTTGCCGCTTCAAAGACAAAAGATTTATCACTAGGCGGACGAATAGACACCTATTGCTGACAAAAATCAATCGAAGCTCCATTAAGTGATAACCAATCCATACCAAGTATGATATCAAATTCAGGCATAGGGAGCACAATAAAATCTGCCCGAACCACATCTTTGGATAAACGAAGCTCCAAATCCTTGACAATTTTAGACGTGAGCATTTGATCACCAGAAGGAATAAAAACTTTGAAACCCAAACCCATATCCTCAGGAATAATATTCAGTCGCTTGATGAATGTTTCAGATATGAATGAACGTGTAGCTCCTAAATCTAGCAGTGTGTATGTAGCTACCTCTTGAATGATAATCCTCCATGCGGGGAATTTTTCTTTTAAATCTTTTCGAGTTGAATTTTAAGGAATTTCTATCATTAATTTCCAAAATTTATGTGAAGATTACATGTTGAACTTAATCTTTTCTTGAAAAATTGCATTTTAGCCCTTCAATTTTTTTGAAATTTGCATTTTAGTCCCCAAATTTCCGAATATTTGCAATTTGATCCTTAAAATTTTCGAAAATTTACATATTGGTTCCTTAAATTTTGAAAATCGCATATCTAGTCCTTAAAAATTCGGAAATTACATTTTAGTCCTTACATTTTTCGGACATTGCAATCTTTTCCCATAAGTTTTCCAAAATTGCACATTGACCCCTCCATAAATTCGAACCCTATTCAAACCCTTAATTATTATTTTACTTTAATTTTTGGCCATAAAAATTTTTTATTTGGAAGTATTACATTCTTTATATAGAATAAGGCTCAAAAATCAATACCAAATTTTATGGTGTCTAAAATCATATCTTAATTCCAACTAAGGTAGATCATGCAACATAATTTCCACTAGGTTAAACTTGATCCCAATTATATTCTAATAACCAATTTAACATTTCATGCAATAAAGACAGTATAAAAAAATGTTAAATGACTAGGTTACCCGTGATAAGGGTCGTGTCTGGCTCCTCTTCCGCTTCCTTTGCATTCATAACATATGCTCGTCCCATAGTAGGTGCATTATTCTTCGGGCAATTAGTAGCTTTGTGCCCTTCTTCCTTGCATATGAATCACTTAGTAGTATCCCACACGCACGGTCCATAATCTAGTCGATTGCACTTCTTGCATGATAGTCCCTCTGCAGGTTTTGGTGCTGTAGGTGGCGGCGGCTTTTGCGGTCCTTGTTTCTTGACTTGACCTTGGGGCTTTTGAGGCCCTTGAGGTCTAGGAGGACCCATATATGGCTTCTTGTTTGGCTGATTATAATTTTGGTGTTGCTGTTTTTGCGCTGCATCTCAAACTCAATGTATTTTAAAGATTGCTCAGATTGAAATGCATAGGACGTAGCAGTAGCATAATCCACGGGACGCATCATCATCACGTTATTTCGAATGGTAGATCGTACACCATCAATGAAGTGTCAAAACTTCTCTGCGGCATCCCTCGCAATAAGGGGTACAAAGTGACAACCACTATCAAATTTCTTCACAAATTCATCAACAGAAGCGTCTCCCTGATGGATAGTCATAAATTCCCTCTTCAATCGCCCTCTAACATCAGCAGTAAAATATTTCTCGTAGAATATCTCCTTGAATCGAGTCCAAGTAAGTGGAGAAATATTAACACCATGCTCGGTTCCTTCCCACCATAAAGAAGCATCATCCCTAAACAGGTAAGTAGCACACCTCACACGGTTAGCATCCCCCATATTCAGATAACAAAAGTGTTACCTCGAGTGCACGAATCCAAGCCTCAGCAGCAAAGGGATCGGTGGTGCCAGAAAATTCCTTCGGCTCTAGCCTCCGAAACTGATCATACACGTCATGCTGTGGCCTAGGTGCCTATTGTAACTACTGCTGCTCGAAGAAACGTGTAACGTCCCGAAAATTTTAAGGTCCACGCGAACCACATGCATGTAATTATTAAATTATCTTGTATTTTAATTAAATGTTTTAATTGCATGGACTAATTATGTTGTGCATAATTGCATGTTTAAAATATACTTTTCTACATGGTTGTATTAAAATGTATTTTTTTAAAGGTTATTCGAGTTGCGATTGAGGAACGGAGACCGAGGGCTGAAAAAAAATAGAAAATGTTTTTAATAAATAATTGTTTTTAAATTATGATTGATGCTTTTTAGTATTTTTGAAAATGAGGGGTTCTGAGGGGAATTTAATACGCCGGGACGTAAATTTTTATCGGTGTTGGTTTTTCAACTAAAATACGAGCGTTTTGGCAACCCGGCTAATAAATTCACATGTTTAATTAAACAAAACATTGTTAATATTTTATTTAAAATCCTAATTAGACTAATGGGCCTAATTTAATGGCTTATTAGGCCTAAGGCCTAGTTAGTAATCAAATTAGTATTTAAATTGTTAAATAATTAAAAACCCTATTCTAGCAACAACAAACTCTCGGCCACTCTTTTAAAAATTGAGAAGACTCTATTCAAAAAGCACAACATATACGGCACACACACAGACCACAATTGGGAAGGATTTTCGTGAGGTTCAAGGGGTTTCAAAGCCAAGGTTCATGCCTGTTCCTCAATCGTTAAAGAATAATCGTGCGTTAAATACGCAAAGGCACGCCATACATCTTCTTTTCTCATCTATCACATCGTATTATCGTTTTAAATATCATGTGTATGAAAAGCATGAATTTTCTATGATTATTTTCGAAAAATTGCATGCACATGTGGCGAAACTTAAGATTTTTTTTATGCAAAATCATGATTTTTATGTGCATAAGGGGCTGCCATGATTAGGAATTGGTATGGGATGTTTGTACATGTTTTTAAGGGGTCCTAGAACACATGAAAATACTGCATAACATGAAATTAAAAAGCTGGAACCGTATGAATTAATTAAGAAAACATCATGGAAGTTGCTTGGCTTGTTGTGGTGCATAGGATCGGTGGCTTTGCATGGGGCCTTGGGGCTTGGCCAGAGCTGGCTGGGGCTCGAGGAGGGTCATGGGTGAGGGCCTGGTAGAGTCCTAAGGGGCTAGGGCTCACGCTTGGTCGGCTGGAAGAGTCCCTGCATGAAGGGACTCTCCACGCGTGAATTCAGGTACTGTCGAGAATTTCAGGGGCTGCTGCTCGTTCAAGGGCTGGGCTAGGTGGTCTGGGTGATGGCTTGGGACGGTCCAGAGAGGGGTAGGAAGGGCTGGGCTCGGTGGTGGCTTGGGTAGAAGCCCCACGCAAAGTGACAGCAGCAACGTTTGGGAGGAAGGCGCGCAGCTTGTTCTTGTTTCAAGGGTTACGCTACTTGGGTCCAGGGCTTGGGCTGGTCTAGCTCGGGTCTGGGGCTGGTATATTGTCCGTAAGGGTCGCGGGTGATCAGGGGTTTGAGGGCTGGAGAAGTCTTAAGCAAACTAGGAGTCCTATGGTAGGAAACTTACACACACAACAGCGCACAGAATTGGTGCTTCGTTCCAGCAAGTTTTGAGCGGGCCAGGGCCGGGTTTTTGGGCTGAGCTTGCACACTAGGGTCCCTAGGTGGGTTGGCTAGGTTTTGGTTTGAGGTGGCTCGGGCGTGGCTCGAGTATTTTGGGAGATGGCTCGGGTGGTTCTCTTAGGTGTCATATTTCGAAATTAAAGAACTAAAAATGAATCCAAGTGTCCACGGGGGTGGCTCATGACTTGGAAGGGTAGAATAAATCATAAAAAGGTTATGTTAAAAATTTGGGATCAAAATAACAAGTTTTGGAATTATTCGGAATTTAATCGTCGCACGAAACACTAATTAACGTATTAATTGAAACGCCTAGTTTTATGCTTTATAAAATTATGAAAAATTATATTTAAGCTTAAATAATTATTAAAAGTCTAAGTTTTCAATTTGGGAATTTCATATCAAGGTTTGGTTTAATCAGGGATTTAAAACGCTTTAATACGTCGCATTTAAAGATTAAATTAAAAGTCCTCGATTTAAGCTAAATAAAATATGAGAAAATTCATGTAGTCTTAAATAATTATTTGGGACATGTTAGAGTCAATGAAATTAAGAAAATGTCAAAAACAAGGAATGTTACGTCCAGGGGTAAAACGGTCTTTTTACACATAAAAATTAGTAAACATCATGGCAGTGCCCTGAATGCTGTTTTATGTGCTAATATGATTATTTTCTATAGTTATGGAATGTTTATGGAAATTTTTTTATGTTAAAATGATATTTTAAATGTTTATGGGATTTTATATGTTAAAATGATATTTTAAATGTTTAGGGAATTTTATATGTTTATGATTTAACATGTCAAAATGTTATTGTAAATGTTTTGAGGTTAAAATGTCATTTTAAATGTTTATGAAATGTTCATGATTAAATTATGATTTTTAAATGTTTAAGGGATTTTATGAGTTAAGGAAGACATTTAAAATACATGTTGAATGCTTGGTTTCAAAATGAAAAATGCAAATATTATTCATGATTTTTCTAAAGTGATGTGAATGAAAAATGTTGAAGGAAGTGAAGTGGTTGTGACTAATTCGTTAATGATGGCGACGTCGTGAGGGTGATGGTCCCAGTGGGAGCCCGACGATCGTGTTTCCATTATTGCGAATATGAGGTTATGAGGATATGAGGTTTGAGGTAAGAATGAGAATGTCGTGAGGGGAGAAGGCCCCAGAGGGAGCCTCGACGATCGTATTTCTATTCGATCATGATAGGCCAAGGCTCAGTTGACCGGTGAGAGTGTCGCTGATGTCCCCGCCGCCCAGTACTGTGGTTATATGTAGATGGATCCATCGATTTTCATGTCATGTTGAGGAAAGTCACAATTAACGATCTGAATTCAACAAAGGAACAAAAGGAAATGTTCATGATTATGTTTAAGGTTTTATGTCATGTCATGTTGAGGAAAAGGAAATTAATGTTTGCATGTCATGAAAATGTTTATGTTTAAAGTTTTATGCATCATGAAAATGTTTACGAAAATGTTTATGTTTATGCATCTTCATGAAAATGATATTTTAAGTACAAGTATTTTTCACCGTTATATGTTGACTGTATTACGTATTACTTGCTATTAAGATGATGGTGTGTTGAGTCTTTAGACTCACTAGGTGTGATGGATGCAGGTGATTATGATTATGTTTATGGAGGTCTTGATGGTTGATCTGACTGGACTGAAGGTGCACATGACCCGAGGACCGACGCTAGTTTCAGCATATATGTTTATGATTTATGTTAAAAGATTTACGACTTTTTATTTATGTTTTGAGAGGTTTTTGGAGAGAATATAGTATGGGCTGTATTTCTCAAATATGTAGTTGGTGGTTTTAATTTTAAAATGGTTCTAAAATATTTTTATGCAATGTGTATGGTTCGGCCGATGCTATGTAAGGTTTGGAAAAAAAAAATTTCTAGTACTTTTAAAGCAATAAAAAGGACAGGACGTTTCAGTTGGTATCAGAGCAAAGGTCCTGTAAAGGGTTGTGCCACCATCAGTGCCAGAAAGATGAGTCGTCAAGCCTCAATTTTTAAGTTTACATGTTTTATATGATTTTATGATGCTACCTGCATAAGTACATGAATATTATGTTTATGCCACATGTTTAATAGCTTTATGATAATATATGATTTTTATGCTTTAGAACTTTTATTCGTGTTACGATATGAAATAAGAAATTATTTGATTTCAACGCATGTTGGCTTCGTGGTGGAATTAGACTATGTTGATTTTTGGGTTTTAGTACTGACATTCTACTTTTGGGCCATAAGTTGATTCATGAATATTATGAATGCTTTATGGGACACATAGATTTTTCTAAGAAAATATTTATGATTTAATGTTACTAGTCGAATTAATTTTTGGGAATTAGACGTAAGGAATAATGATTTAAGGATTTGTAACGACTTCGGGAGTAAAAAAATATATATAAATTGGGATTTTAAGTTTTGATGAAAGGTAAATTAGGTTATAGCAAATGATTTTGGGTAAATAAGTTTAAATTATCGAAATTTATGTTATGGGAAACCCGCAGAGGAGAACTAAGAATGTTAAGAGTTTATGGGTTAACTGTAGGATTTTTGAAATTAAGGACCAATTAAGATAATTTTTGAGGAAATTAAGAATTAATTTTGTGAATATTAAGGAATTTGGGGACTAGTTTAGCAATAAGCGAAAATTGAATGGGTTATATGGTAAGAATTTTGATGATTTAGACTTTTAAGAATATTCAGAACCTTGGGATATCTTGGTTTTAGTATTATAAAGAAATTTTAATCAAGGGTTTTTAAGAATGAATCGATATTAGGCTTGAAAATCTAAGCGTTAGCGGATGCGTTTGGGATTTTAAGATTGAAATTGATAGTTGATGAACATTTTGGGTATAAAATAAGGAAAGTAATATACGATAAGCATGATTATCCATCTTTTAATATTGGGAATTGTAAGCAAAATTGAAATTCGAGGTCATAGTAGTAAGAACACTAAATCATTATGGGTCATTTTAAGTTGCAATTCACAAATAAGGATTTAGAAGGAAAATTTAATTGGGATCAAGGAGATGTAAGGACCTTCTAGAATTTCAGTTTTATTTGAGTAGCGCAGCGGAAGCGTGGATTTTCGGGATACTAGAATTAAGTCTAAACTTTGGGTTATTAAGGATAAGCGAATTTCGAGGACGAAATTCAATTTAAAGGGGGGGAGATTGTAACGCCCCGAAAATTTTAAGGTCCACGCGAACCACATGCATGCAATTATTAAATTATCTTGTATTTTAATTAAATGTTTTAATTGCATGGACTAATTATGTTGTTCATAATTGCATGTTTAAAATATACTTTTCTACATGGTTGTATTAAAATGTATTTTTTTAAAGGTTATTCGAGTTGCGATCGAAGAACGGAGACCGAGGGCTGAAAAAAATAGAAAATGTTTTTAATAAATAATTGTTTTTAAAATATGATTGATGCTTTTTAGTATTTTTGAAAATGAGGCGTTGTGAGGTGAATCTAATACGCCGGGACGTAAATTTTTATCGGTGTTGGTTTTTCAACTAAAATACGAGCGTTTTGACAACCCGTGTAAGGCTTGAGAATTTGATTACCGTAATCGGAAATGATTTGGGTATATTACCGTAATCTGAGATTAATCTGGGATGATTTCTTGATTAATTGAGGTGATTAAAGACAAAACAGATCAGACCGGGACAGACGAGAAAAGACACGAATCAGGTGCGAGGGAGGTGTCACTCGCGCACATGCGCGACGTAATGCGCGAGCTGTGCGCGAGTTGGGCAGAAGATCCCGCGCATATGCGCGGAGTGATTGCGCGCATATGCGCGAGCTGTAGTATGTTCTGTCCAGAGAACCTCGCGCATATGCGCCGAGGTGAGGCGCGCATATGCGCGAGAGATGCCGAGACACACGCGCCGAGAAATGGTGTCTCGCGTGTAAGGCTCGAGATTTATTGCAAAGGCCCTAGAACTTCTTGCTTGAAAATTTGCGAAAAATTAAAAATTTTCTTTTTAAAAGAACTTAAGTGGCCTCATTCATAAAATCACTGGTGAAACAAGTTCAATATTTCAAAATATTGCAGCGAAAGAAAATAAAGTTTGCCAAAAATCACAATGTTAAAAAAAATATCCAACGACTGATAAAATGTTTGCGGAATAAAATAACAACTGCTGCTCTAAGGTCCTCGGGTGCCACTACTACCGACCCAAGTTGGCTCACTGGTCCCCGCCCTCGGCCCTGGCCTCATCAGTACCTGCAACAATCAAGTCTAGTGAGCCTAAAGACTCAGCATGCATATATCGCAGGTAACGAGTAAAAATCTGAATTAAAATATGCATGAGTTAACATATCTTGTCCTGAGGCATGCTGAAAATAATCTGTACTGAGCAATTATAATACGTGCATAACTGAACTGATAATCACAGAAAAAAATGTTTGCTCCTTGGAGCCTGTACTGAAATAACTGATAAAATTTTCTGTTGAGATTATGTTTTACGCCTGTGGCCACTGCACTAAGCTGAACTGATCGGTAACTGGCTACCGGGGAGGCTAAAACTGAACTGAGCTGGCCGATCACTGGCGACCGGGTGGTACCATACTGAACTGATCGGTCACTGGCGACCGTATAAAATAACACTCCCACATAGTGAATGAACCACAAGCCATATCGCATAAATCTCAAAAATAATCATTTTCTATTTAATGCACGTAAAATAATTAACTGGCATAATGAAAATTCCTGTAATTTTACCAACTGGATTGGATTGGATCGTCCCCAGGCTCGCTGCAACCTAACTGTGCCATGAAAAATATGCAATAGCTTAAACTTGACCAACTATGCAATTTAGTTCAAAAGATGCGACTATGATGCCTAATGACTTCGCATTTAATCATGACTCCGAGCCAACCTGAAACGACACCGAACCGACATATAGTCATGATTAAAATACGCTGAAAAATCATAAAATAATGCTCCTAAAATGATAGGGTCGAGATCTAGGTGGAATGGAGGCCAAAACACGAAACGCTCTTTCGAGAGTCAATTTGGCATATCGCACCGTAAATTCTCGTACGACCTCAAAAATGATCCAAATGACAAACGGTCAAAAACATGACCTTCCTAACTCAATGAGGCACTGTCCAGTCCAAGGCCATGGGCTAAAATCCAATCAAGAACTCGAACGAGCCACCGAACCGACACAGCAACTTGCTGTAATATTCCAACAACTGTACAATCGTGTAACTTGTGTTGTTTTCGAGACTACCGGCCATTGGAGCGTGAACCACTGACCAGAGACTCTTACCAACATCCCAAGGAGTGATTTGAACCATGGCTAAGGGCCCTAGGCCAGCCACAATCCGCGTCACACCATAACTTAACCGAAACTCCAACCGAGAACCAATGTGCATGCGTGTGTAGTGTTTTGCTTAGATCGATGTCTTGCAGTCGTTCCATTGGCCATTTGATTGACCATGACACAATCTAGACATATAGGGGCATGGTATGAACCGTGGCTATGGGCCATAGGCCAACCAAGATCCATACCAAGCAACCAAAAACCGAAACCATATGCTGAACCAATGAAGAAGCCGAATGGGGAAAGGGGCTGTTCTTGTTGATTTGATTAAAACCGATGCACCATGGACCAAGCCACCAAAAGGGCGACTTAGTCACGTCTTAGACATGCTAGGGGAGTTATATAACCATGGCTAAGAGCCCTTAGGGCAGCCAAGATCAGATCAAACCCTCATGACAGGAAACTGAAATTTTCGAACACCATTTTTTGCACCTATGGGGCTTGCTGTCATTTAGGTTTTTCCAGCAAGCATGAGACTGAAATAAACGTTCTAACATGGCCCTAACATGTCCTAGTACATGTCCATATGCAACCTCGAGCCCCTGGAACGATCCATCCCTTAAATCGAAACAAAACATACCAATCGTGAAGCATGGAAGTCGATAAAAAAATCTTTGCAGAATTTTCGTTTCTTGTCTACTGAAAATTTCGGTTTTTGAAATGATAAATCTTGATCATGTACTGAAAAATAAATGATAATATGACTTGATTGAGGTTTTGAAAGAATCTAGACATGCCTGGTTTCGTTTCGAAAGAAAACGAACGAAACGACGACGACGCGGCACGGAGGAGATGGAGTGCTTCTTTCCTTTCCTCTTCTACTCGATTTTTCTCCCTTCGCTTAGCTATGAGTCCCACGGTTTTCCTCTCTCAAAAACACTCTGAATTTTGTGACTAAGGGAGGGGATATGATGGTTAGGGGAGTGAGGGAGATGGGTGCAAAATATAGGGAAAGAATCAAGACCAAGTCTCCATTTTTTTTTGAATTTTGAATTATGGTTTGATATCAAATGAGTTGGTGGATGCTTCTAGGAGGTAGTGGCCGATTTCCTCCCTTGATATCTAGACTAGGATGTGCCCATTAATTAATTAAATTGTGCTCCCAAAAATCCTAGAATTATCCTACTAATTACATGCAAAGAATTGGTCAAAGTTGATGAGTTGGAAATGTGTGGTCTAGGAAAGGGGTGGCCGAAACATGCATGATAAATGGTAGGGGGAAATTGATTATCTAGTAATTTAATAACCCTTAAAAGCCTTACTAATCCTTTAATTAATTTAGTGAGCTAACCCCTTAATTAAGTAACTTAAATGAGTTCATTTCTTAATCACCTCAAATAATTAAATTAAATCCTCAAACCTCCCTTTCTAACTTAAATGAACTTAGTTGCTAGCTAAATTAACTTCTGGAAATATTTCTCGAATCTTAAATTCTATCTCAAAACTCCAACTCCGGTCCGGCCTCACTGAAATAACTGAAATGCTAAAAATCAAACTACTGAACTGAAATAATAAAATAATTAACTTCAAAGAAATGCATTTAAAATAATCATGCAATGAAGTCAATTAAATTTAAAAAATCAAGAATTATGCATGGCTTATACGTAAACTGATTTACGGGTTCTACAATCCTTCCCCCCTTAAAATAAATTTCGTCCTCGAAATTAGAACTCACCGAATAACTCGGGGTATCGATCTCTCATCTCCGGCTCAGACTCCCACGTAGCTTCCTCTTCTGAATGGTTGAGCCATTTGACTTTGACTCGCTTAACCAACTTGTTCCGAAGTTTCTTCTCCTGCCGGTCTAGGATCTGCACTGGTCTCTCCTCATAAGATAAGTTCGGAGTAAGTTGCAACGGCTCGAAGTTCAGCACATGCGAAGGGTTCGCCATGTACTTTCTCAGCATGGAGACGTGAAAGACATTGTGTACTCCGGCCAGGTTCGGCGGAAGAGCCACACGATAAGCAATCGTCCCAACTCTATCAAGGATCTCAAACGGTCCAATGAATCTCGGACTGAGCTTCCCTTTCTTCCCAAATCTCATGACACCCTTCATAGGTGCAAGAATCTGAATTGGATGTTCAATATAACTCAGAATGTCGTCAAGCTCGGCTTCATCAGGCTGAATAACATGAGACACATCAGGCAAATATCTACGCAGCATCGATACATGAAAAACATCATGTATGCCAGATAGAGAAGGAGGAAGCGCAAGTCGATATGCACGATCACAAATCTTCTCAAGAATTTCGTACGGACCGATGTATCTAGGAGACAATTTCCCACGTTTTCCAAATCTGACAACGCCTTTGATTGGAGAAATCTTCAAAAACACTCTGTCTCCTTGTTCAAATACTAACGGTCTACGACGTACATTCGCATACTTGGCTTGTCTATCTTGCGCCGTCTTCATTCTTTTCTGGATGATCTTTACTTTCTCTGTCATTTCACGAATCATATCAGGTCCAAGTTCTGGTACCTCTGAGATGTCATCCCAATACAGCGGAGATCTGCACTTCTTTCCGTATAAAGCTTCAAACGGTGCCATCCCGATGCTCGTCTGATAGCTGTTGTTGTACGAGAATTCACAAAGTGGTAGTGAATCTTGCCAACTAGTGCCAAAATCTAGCACTACAGCTCTCAGCATATCCTATAATATCTGGATAGTCCGCTCTAGCTGTCCGTCTGTCTGGGGATGGTAGGCAGTACTCAGGTGCAATGTCGTACCTAAAGCCTGCTGCAAAATGTGCCAGAAATGTGAAGTGAATCGGGGATCACGATCTGATACGATAGATTTCGGCACACCATGCAATCTGACTACCTCTCGAACATATATCTCTGCCATCTGATCGTATCGGTACGTCATTCTGTACGGAATAAAGCATGCTGATTTGGTTAATCTGTCAATCACAACCCAAATCGCATCACAACCCCGGGATGATCGGGGTAACTTCGTAACAAAATCCATGGAAATGTGATCCCATTTCCATTCTGGAATAGATAAACTCTGAAGTAAACCTCCGGGTTTCTTCCTCTCGGCTTTCACCTGTTGGCAATTTAGGCATTTAGATACAAATTCTGCAATGTCTGATTTCATCTTTTTCCACCAAAACTGTATCTTTAGGTCGTACATCTTTCTGCCACCAGGATGAATACTGAACCGACTATAGTGCGCCTATGATAAAATCTGTTGTTTCAATTCGGAAACATCTGGCACTACAAGGCGATTATTTACGTACTAAACATGATCATGTACCTGATACTCTGAATGATGTCCTGTTCTGACCATTTCGATCGAATTTTGAACATTCTGATCCTTTTTCTGTGCTTCTTTAATGTGAACAATCAAATCTGGTTCCACTTGATGAATCGTAGCAAGTCGCAATGGTCTACAATCTGTCTCAAACACTAACCCAGACAAACAGCAATCTTCAATCAAATTTGAAACACCTATCGTCGATAAGGATAAAGAACATACCTTTCGACTCAAGGCATCCGCTGCTGCATTAGACTTCCCTGGATAGTACTTGATTTCACAATCGAAATGCTTCAACAAATCGAGCCATCTACGCTGTCTCATATTCAACTCTGACTGAGAAAACAGATACTTCAGGCTTTTGTGATCAGAGTAGATTTCAAACTTCTCGCCATAGAGATAGTGTCGCCATATCTTCAGTGCAAACACAATGGCCGCCAATTCAAGATCATGAATTGGGTAACGAGTCTCGTGGGGCTTCAACTGTCTCGAGGCATATGCAATGACATGTCCAGGCTGCATAAGAATACATCCTAGCCCTCTGTGAGATGCATCACAATATATAACGAAATCACCAGTACCTGAAGGGATAGTCAATACAGGAGCACTGGTCAGTCATCACTTTAACTCCAAGAATCTAGATTCACAGGCTTCAGACCACCAAAATGGCGCATTCTTCTGTGTCAACTGGGTAATCGGCTTCGCGATACTGGAGAAATCTTTAATAAATCATCGATAATACCCTGCCAAACCCATGAAAATGCGTATCTCTGCTACAGAAGTCGGTCTAGGCCAACGAATCACAGCTTCAACTTTACTTGGATCAACGAAAATACCGTCTCCAGATATGATATGCCCCAAAAAGACAACCTGTCTCAGCCAAAACTCACATTTTGACAGTTTAGCATATAGTTTCTCATTTCTCAATGTTTGCAACACTGTTCTTAAATGTCCGGCATGCTCAATCATATTCTTGGAATAAACCAAAATATCATCAATAAAAACAATCACAAAATCATCCAGATATTTCTGAAAGACGCGATTCATCAATCCCATAAACGCCGCTGGAGCATTCGTTAAACCGAAAGGCATGACGATAAACTCATAATGTCCATATCTGGTTCGGAATGCAGTCTTTGGTATATCAACATGTAGAACCCGTTAGTCAGTAGACGTATAAGCCGTGCATAATTCTAGATTTTTAAATTTAATTGACTTCATTGCATGATTATTTTAAATGCATTTATTTGAAGTTAATTATTTATTATTTCAGTTCAGTAGATTGATTTTTAGCATTTCAGTATTTTCAGTGAGGCCGGACCGGAGTTGGAGTTTTGAGATAGAATTTAAGATTCGAGAAATATTTCCAGAAGTTAATTTAGCTAGCAACCAAGTTCATTTAAGTTAGAAAGGGAGGTTTGAGGATTTAATTTAAGTATTTGAGGTGATTAAGAAATGAACTCATTTAAGTTATTTAATTAAGGGGTTAGCTCACTAAAATTATTTAAAGGATTAGTAAGGCTTTCAAGGATTATTAGTTGACTAGATAATCAACATTTCCCTTTATTTTATCATGCATTTTTCGGCCACCCTTAGTTGCTAGAAGATTCATTTTCCAACTCATCAACTTTGACCAATTCTTTGCATGTAATTAGTAGGATAATTCTAGGATTTTTGGGAGCACAATTTAATTAATTAATGGACATATCCTAGACTAGAAAATAAGCAAAATTTCGACCACTACCTCCTAGAAGCATCCACCAACTCATTTGATATCAATTCAAAATTTAAAATTCAAAGGGGAGTGGACTTGGTCTTGATTCTTCCTTATATTGTGCACCCTTCTCCTCACCCCTCATAACCATTTTTCCCCCCCTCTCCTTTTCGAAAATTCAGAGTGAATTCACACTCATTTTCAGTAGAAAAATCGTGAGGTACCTAGCCAAAAAGAAGAGAGAAAAATCGAGAGCAAGGTAAGGTAGAAAAGAGAAGCGCTCCACCTCCTCCGTGCCGCGTCGTCGTCGTTTCGTTCGTTTTCTTTCGAAACGAAACCAGGCATGTCTAGATTTCTTTCAAACCTCAATCAAGTCATATTATCATTTATTTTTCAGTACATGATCATGTTTATTCAAGTAAAAATCGAGATCCAATTCAAAACATTTTGAAACCACACATGCAGAATTTTCGAATTCCTTGGCAAGCTTCACGGTTTCTTTTGGTTTGTGAGTTTCAGGTATTGGATCGACTCCAGGCTCCCAAGGCGGCTTATATACATGTAGTAGGATGCATTAGGACCATGTTGGTCCATTCAAACCAGCCCCATGCTTGCTGGAAATTCAGAATGACAGCAAGTCCCCATAGGTGCAGAAATGTTGTTCGAAAAATTCAGTTTCTTGTCATGGAGGAAGGATCTGATCTTGGCTGCCCCAAGGGCCTATAGCCATGGTTGGATCACTCCCCTAGCATTTCTAAGACGTGACTAAGTTGCCCTTTTGGTGGCTTGGTCCATGTTTCATCGGTTTTTAATCAAAACATCACAACAGCCCCTATACCCCTTCGGCTACTTCGGTTGGACAGCTTTTTGTTCGTTTCTTTTGGTTGCTTGGTATGGATCTTGGTTGGCCTATGGCCCTTAGCCATGGTTCATATCATGCTCCTAGATGTCTAGATCGTGCCATGGTCAATCAAATGGCCATTGGAACGACACGAGACATCGATCATAGCATAAACACTACGCACGCATGCACGTTGGCTCTCGGTTGGACCCTTCGGTTGAGTTTTGGTGTGATGCGGATTGTGGCTGGCCTAGGGCCCTTAGCCATGGTTCAAATCATTCCTTGGGATGTTGGTAAGAGTCTCTGGTTGGTGTTTCACTCCCCTAATGGCCTATAGTCTCGAAACCAACGCAAGTCTTGTAGTTGGGCAGCTGCTGGAAATTACAGCAAGTTGCTGTGTCGGTTCAGAGGCTCGTTCGAGTTCTTGGTTGGCTTTTAGCCCATGGCCTTGGACTGGACAGTGCCTCATTGAGTTAGGAAGGTCATGTTTTCGACCGTTCGTCATTTGGATCATTTTTGAGGTCGTACGAGAATTTACGGTGCAATGTGCCAAATTGACTCTCGAAAGAGCGTTTCGTGTTTTGGCCTCCATTTCACCTAGATTTCGACCCTATCATTTTAGGAACATTATTTTATGATTTTTCAGCGTATTTTAATCATGACTATACGTCGGTTCAGTGTCGGTTCAGGTTGGCTCGGAGTCATGATTAAATGCGAAGTCATTAGGCGTCATAGTCGCATCTTTTGAACGTAAATTGCGTAGTTGGTCAAGTTTAAGCTATTGCATATTTTTCATAGCACAGTTAGGTCGCAGCGAGCCTGGGAACGATCCAATCCAATCCAGTTGGTAAAACTACAGGAATTTTCATTATGCCAGTTAATTATTTTACGTGCATTAAATAGAAAATGATTATTTTTGAGATTTATGCGATATGGCTTGTGGTTCATTCACTATGTGGGAGTGTTATTTTATACGGTCGCCAGTGACCGATCAGTTCAGTATGGTACCACCCGGTCGCCAGTGACCGGCCAGCTCAGTTCAGTTTCAGCCTCCCCGGTAGCCAGTTACCGATCAGTTCAGCTTAGTGCAGTGGCCACAGGCGTAAAACATAATCTCAATAGAAAATTTTACCAGATATTTCAGTACAGGCTCCAAGGAGCAAATATTTTTACAGTGATTTCCAGTTCAGTTATGCACGTATTATAATTGCTCAGTACAGATTATTTTCAGTATGCCTCAGGACAGGATATGTTAACTCATGCATATTTTTAATTCAGATTTTTTACTCGTTACCTGCGATATATGCATGCTGAGTCTTTAGGCTCACTAGACTTGATTGTTGTAGGTACTGATGAGGCCAGGGCCGAGGGCGGGGACCAGTGAGCCAGCTTAGGTTGGCAGTAGTGGCACCCGAGGACCTCAGAGCAGCAGTTGTTATTTTTTTTGCAAACAATTTTATCAGTCGTTGGATATTTTTAAATCGTTGTTGTTGGCAAAACTTTAATTTTCTTCCGCTGCAATATTTTTAAATATTGAACTTGATTCACCAGTGATTTTATGAATGAGGCCATTTAAGTTCTTTTAAAAAGAAAATTTTTAATTTTCCGCAAATTTTCAAGAAAGGAGTTTTACGCCCCTCACAGTTGATATCAGAGCGGTGGTTCTGTATAGGGTTTCACTACTACTGACCGCGAGAAGCTCACGAAGCCACGCCTTTGGTCTGTAAGTTTTTCAGTTCAGCATTTTGTTCAGCATTTCAGTTAAAGCATGAATTATTTTGTCAGCATGCTTCCAGATTTTCAGTATTTCATAGTTCATTTAAAATAAATTATGGAATTATGCATGTTAGTTACGTATGGGTTATGTTGGAACAGTATGCCCCCTATACGCATTTTAGAGCGCAACAGAGAGGAGGAGCCTCGCCGAGAAGACAGGGAGGAGCGTAGACCAGAGGGAGACCTACCACCTCCTCCACCGCCCCCACCGGACATGAGTGCCCAGATGTTAGCTGGGATGGCACAGTTCTTCGCACAGTTTGCGAGGGGCAATGCCGCAGCCGTAGCCGCAGCCGCAGCCAGGCCGACAGGGCCCGAGGCTGTGTATGAGCGATTCATGAAGATGCGCCCGAAGGAATTCTCTGGGGCATCTGACCCCATGGTTGCCGAGGGATGGATCAAATCCCTCGAGGTTATCTTCGATTTTATGGAGCTGGGGGACGCAGACCGAGTCCGATGTGCCACCTACTTGTTCACTAAAGACGCCCGCTTATGGTGGGAAGGAGCTTCGGTAGCCCTGACATTGGCTACACTTTCTTGGACCCGCTTTACGGAGGTTTTCTACTCCAAGTATTTTGCTGAGGAGGTTCGCACCAGGCTGACCACCGAGTTCATGAGCCTGAGACAGGGGGATATGACGGTTACGGAGTTCATCCGTAAGTTCGAGAGGGGCTGTCACTTTGTGCCCCTGATAGCGAATGATGCCAGAGCCAAGCTGATGCACTTCCTGGTGGGCTTACGGCCGATCTTGCGCCGGGATGTTAGGGTATCTGACCCTGCTACTTATGAGGTTGCCGTCTCCAAGGCCTTAGCCGCAGAGCAGGATCTGCGGGATATCGAGAGGGATCGCCAGGGCAAGCGCCCAGCCCAGGCACCGCACCGCCCTCCTCCTCATCAGCATCAGCAGCAGAATAAGAGGCCTTTTCATGGACCGCCCAGGAACCGAGGCCAGCAGCAGCAGCAGCAGCAGCAGCAGCGGGGACGCACAGCCCCGAGGACTCAGGAGCACCCAGTTTGTCCCAGGTGCTCATGTCGCCATCCTGGAGCATGTATGGCTGGCTCATGAAAGTGTTTTAAGTGTGGCAGTCCAGACCACATATTGCTGCAGTGCCCTCAGAGGAATCTGCCTACCCAAGGCAGGGTTTTTGCTCTCCATGCCGCGGAAACCAACCCGGAGACTATGTTGTTGACAGGGAGAATTTTTATATCTGGTTCCGCTACCAAGGCCTTGATAGATTCAGGGGCCACTCACTCGTTTATTTCGGAGATCTTTGCAAACTTTCTCAAGATCCAGACCATTGGGCTAGATACAGCCTTTTCAGTAGTGTTGCCGTCAGGCGAGGAGATGGCAGCTACCAATGTTATCCGAGATATAGACCTTGAGCTGCACGGTAATCTTGTTTATGTGGATCTGATTGTGCTACCGATGCCGGAATTTGACATCATCCTATGGATGGACTGGCTATTGAGGAACAGAGTGTTGATAGACTTCCAGCGGAGATCTGTTCTTGTCCGACTGCCTGGAATGGAGCAGTTCTTATTTGAGCCGGACAGGTACTTTCCTTTACCGCGCATTATTCCTTATGTTCAGGCTAGGAAACTCATGCATAGAGGGTGTCGGGCATTTCTAGCGACCTTTTTATCTGTCCCCGAGGAACCCAGCCAGTCAGCCTCAGATGTTCCGATAGTTAGAGATTTCTTAGACGTTTTTCTCGAAGACGTCTCTGGTATGCCACCAGAGAGAGAGGTGGAGTTTTCCATTGAGCTTATGCCAGGTACGGCTCCGATATCCAAAGCGCCGTACCGACTAGCACCGACAGAGATGGCAGAGCTTAAGAAGCAGATTCAGGAACTTCTCGACAAGGAGTTCATTCGCCCGAGCTTTTCTCCATGGGGCGCGCCAGTCTTATTTGTGAAAAAGAAGGATGGCACGATGAGGCTTTGCATTGACTACCGGGAGTTGAACAGGGTTACAGTGAAGAATAAATACCCACTGCCGAGGATTGAGGATCTGTTTGACCAGTTGCAGGGAGCTTCGATTTTTTCCAAGATAGATATGCGTTCGGGTTATCACCAGTTGAGGGTGAGAGGTGCTGATGTCTCGAAGACAGCTTTCAGAACTCGTTATGGTCACTACGAGTTCCTTGTGATGCCGTTCGGTCTGACGAATGCGCCAGCGATCTTCATGGATCTCATAAATCGCGTATTTCAGCCGTACCTCGACCAGTTTGTGATAGTGTTCATAGATGACATTCTCGTCTACTCCAAGAGTCGGGAGGAGCACAGCAGGCATCTGACCACAGTGTTGCAGACATTGCAGAAGCACAAATTATTCGCAAAGTTCAATAAGTGCGAATTCTGGTTAGAGAAGGTGGCGTTCTTGGGCCACATTGTTTCTAGCAGTGGTATTGAGGTAGACCCCGCAAAAGTTGTAGCAGTCAGAGATTGGGTTGTGCCTCAGAATGCATCCGAGATCCGCAGTTTCCTTGGGCTAGCAGGATATTACAGAAAATTCATCCAGGGATTCTCCTCTATCGCCGTTCCACTCACAGCACTGACAAAGAAAAATATGAAGTTTGTGTGGAGCGAGGAGTGTCAGAAGAGCTTCGATACTTTGAAGCAAGCTCTTATTTCAACACCAGTTTTGGCCATGCCATCAGGGCCCGGCGAGTTTGTCCTTTATACCGATGCTTCGAAGCTTGGTTTAGGTGCAGTTTTGATGCAGCATGGGAGAGTGATAGCGTATGCTTCTCGACAGCTGAAAATCCACGAGAAGAATTACCCTACCCATGATCTGGAGTTAGCGGCCGTAGTTTTTGCTTTGAAGATTTGGAGGCACTATCTGTATGGAGAGAAGTGCCAGATCTTTACCGACCATAAGAGCCTCAAGTATTTCTTTACGCAGAAGGAGCTGAACATGCGTCAGAGGCGTTGGTTGGAGCTTGTGAAAGACTACGATTGTGACATTAGCTACCACCCGGGTAAAGCTAATGTAGTTGCGGATGCTTTGAGCAGGAAAGTCGCAGTGATGGCTAATTTGACGATGCAGAAACCTCTTCAGATTGAGATGCAGAAGTTTGATCTTGAGACTTACCCTCGAGGTAGAGTTCCTCGTCTATCTACCTTGACCATTCAGTCTTCCCTTTTGGACCGTATTCGCAGTGGTCGGACCGCAGATGAGCAGTTGGCACAGTGGAAGAAGAGAGATGAAGCCAAGGGCAGTGTTTTGTATTCAGTCAGCGACGGTATTGTGAGATACCGAGATAGGATATGGGTTCCTAGCAGTGATTCTATCCGATCAGACATCTTATCAGAGGCCCATACGTCCCCGTACTCCATTCACCCTGGGAGTACGAAGATGTACAAAGATCTGCAGCTATTGTATTGGTGGCCAGGGATGAAGAAGGACATCAGGCGTTTTGTATCCGAGTGCCTGACTTGCCAGTTAGTGAAGGCCGAGCATCAGAGACCAGCAGGTTTGCTCAAGCCTCTCCCTATTCCCGAGTGGAAGTGGGAGAATGTTACCATGGACTTTGTGACCGGATTGCCGAGGTCAGCCAGAGGATCGAATGCTATCTGGGTGATTGTAGATCGTCTTACCAAATCAGCGCACTTCTTGCCTATTAAGACGACTTTCACCATGGTTCAGTATGCAGAGCTGTATATCCGAGAGATAGTCCGACTCCATGGTATTCCAGTTTCTATCGTATCCGACAGAGATCCCAGATTCACTTCCTCGTTTTGGAAGAGTTTGCATTCGACTTTGGGTACGAAGTTGCTGTTTAGCACAGCTTTCCATCCGCAGACAGATGGACAGTCGGAGCGAGTTATTCAGATCTTAGAGGATCTTCTCCGTGCTTGCGTCATTGATTTCTCTGGGAGTTGTGAGTCGAACTTACCATTGGTAGAGTTCACCTATAACAACAGTTTCCAGTCGTCCATAAGTATGGCTCCGTATGAGGCGCTGTATGGCCGCAAGTGTAGATCTCCTGTTCATTGGGATGAAGTAGGAGAGAGAGCAGAGTTGGGTCCAGAGATTGTTCAGCAGGCAGCAGATGTAGTAGTCAAGATCCGTGATAGGATGAGGACTGCTCAGAGCCAACAGAAGAGTTATGCCGATCAGCGGAGGAGAGAGTTAGAGTTTGCAGTGGGCGATCATGTCTTCGTGAAAGTGGCACCTATGAAGGGTGTCATGAGATTTGGCAAGAAAGGGAAGCTCAGTCCGAGATTCATTGGACCGTTTGAGATCCTTGACAGAGTTGGGACGCTTGCTTATCGTGTGGCTCTTCCGCCAAATCTGGCCGGAGTACACAATGTCTTTCACGTCTCCATGCTAAGGAAGTATATGGCAAATCCTTCGCATGTGCTGAATTACGAGCCGTTGCAGCTTACTCCGAATTTATCTTATGAGGAGAGACCCGTGCAGATCTTAGACAGACAGGAGAAGAAACTTCGGAACAAGTTGGTTAAGCGAGTCAAAGTCAAATGGCTCAACCATTCAGAGGAGGAAGCTACGTGGGAGTCTGAGCCGGAGATGAGAAGTCGATACCCTGAGTTATTCGGTGAGTTCTAATTTCGAGGACGAAATTTATTTAAGGGGGGAAGGATTGTAGAACCCGTAAATCAGTAGACGTATAAGCCGTGCATAATTCTAGATTTTTTAATTTAATTGACTTCATTGCATGATTATTTTAAATGCATTTATTTGAAGTTAATTATTTATTATTTCAGTTCAGTAGATTGATTTTTAGCATTTCAGTATTTTCAGTGAGGCCGGACCGGAGTTGGAGTTTTGAGATAGAATTTAAGATTCGAGAAATATTTCCAGAAGTTAATTTAGCTAGCAACCAAGTTCATTTAAGTTAGAAAGGGAGGTTTGAGGATTTAATTTAATTATTTGAGGTGATTAAGAAATGAACTCATTTAAGTTATTTAATTAAGGGGTTAGCTCACTAAAATTATTTAAAGGATTAGTAAGGCTTTCAAGGATTATTAGTTGACTAGATAATCAACATTTCCCTTTATTTTATCATGCATTTTTCGGCCACCCTTAGTTGCTAGAAGATTCATTTTCCAACTCATCAACTTTGACCAATTCTTTGCATGTAATTAGTAGGATAATTCTAGGATTTTTGGGAGCACAATTTAATTAATTAATGGACATATCCTAGACTAGAAAATAAGCAAAATTTCGGCCACTACCTCCTAGAAGCATCCACCAACTCATTTGATATCAATTCAAAATTTAAAATTCAAAGGGGAGTGGACTTGGTCTTGATTCTTCCTTATATTGTGCACCCTTCTCCTCACCCCTCATAACCATTTTTCCCCCCCTCTCCTTTTCGAAAATTCAGAGTGAATTCACACTCATTTTCAGTAGAAAAATCGTGAGGTACCTAGCCAAAAAGAAGAGAGAAAAATCGAGAGCAAGGTAAGGTAGAAAAGAGAAGCGCTCCACCTCCTCCGTGCCGCGTCGTCGTCGTTTCGTTCGTTTTCTTTCGAAACGAAACCAGGCATGTCTAGATTTCTTTCAAACCTCAATCAAGTCATATTATCATTTATTTTTCAATACGTGATCATGTTTATTCAAGTAAAAATCGAGATCCATGTCAAAACATTTTGAAACCACACATGCAGAATTTTCGAATTCCTTGGCAAGCTTCACGGTTTCTTTTGGTTTGTGAGTTTCAGGTATTGGATCGACTCCAGGCTCCCAAGGCGGCTTATATACATGTAGTAGGATGCATTAGGACCATGTTGGTCCATTCAAACCAGCCCCATGCTTGCTGGAAATTCAGAATGACAGCAAGTCCCCATAGGTGCAGAAATGTTGTTCGAAAAATTCAGTTTCTTGTCATGGAGGAAGGATCTGATCTTGGCTGCCCCAAGGGCCTATAGCCATGGTTGGATCACTCCCCTAGCATGTCTAAGACGTGAATAAGTTGCCCTTTTGGTGGCTTGGTCCATGTTGCATCGGTTTTTAATCAAAACATCACAACAGCCCCTATACCCCTTCGGCTACTTCGGTTGGACAGCTTTTGGTTCGTTTCTTTTGGTTGCTTGGTATGGATCTTGGTTGGCCTATGGCCCTTAGCCACGGTTCATATCATGCTCCTAGATGTCTAGATCGTGCCATGGTCAATCAAATGGCCATTGGAACGACACGAGACATCGATCATAGCATAAACACTACGCACGCATGCACGTTGGCTCTCGGTTGGACCCTTCGGTTGAGTTTTGGTGTGATGCGGATTGTGGCTGGCCTAGGGCCCTTAGCCATGGTTCAAATCATTCCTTGGGATGTTGGTAAGAGTCTCTGGTCGGTGGTTCACTCCTCTAATGGCCGATAGTCTCGAAACCAACGCAAGTCTTGTAGTTGGGCAGCTGCTGGAAATTACAGCAAGTTGCTGTGTCGGTTCAGAGGCTCGTTCGAGTTCTTGGTTGGCTTTTAGCCCATGGCCTTGGACTGGACAGTGCCTCATTGAGTTAGGAAGGTCATGTTTTTGACCGTTTGTCATTTGGATCATTTTTGAGGTCGTACGAGAATTTACGGTGCAATGTGCCAAATTGACTCTCGAAAGAGCGTTTCCTGTTTTGGCCTCCATTTCACCTAGATTTCGACCCTATCATTTTAGGAACATTATTTTATAATTTTTCAGCGTATTTTAATCATGACTATACGTCGGTTCAGTGTCGGTTCAGGTTGGCTCGGAGTCATGATTAAATGCGAAGTCATTAGGCGTCATAGTCGCATCTTTTGAACGTAAATTGCGTAGTTGGTCAAGTTTAAGCTATTGCATATTTTTCAAAGCACAGTTAGGTTGCAGCGAGCCTGGAAACGATCCAATCCAATCCAGTTGGTAAAATTACAGGAATTTTCATTATGCCAGTTAATTATTTTACGTGCATTAAATAGAAAATGATTATTTTTGAGATTTATGCGATATGGCTTGTGGTTCATTCACTATGTGGGAGTGTTATTTTATACGGTCGCCAGTGACCGATCAGTTCAGTATGGTACCACCCGGTCGCCAGTGACCGGCCAGCTCAGTTCAGTTTCAGCCTCCCCGGTAGCCAGTTACCGATCAGTTCAGCTTAGTGCAGTGGCCACAGGCGTAAAACATAATCTCAACAGAAAATTTTACCAGATATTTCAGTACAGGCTCCAAGGAGCAAATATTTTTACAGTGATTTCCAGTTCAGTTATGCACGTATTATAATTGCTCAGTACAGATTATTTTCAGTATGCCTCAGGACAGGATATGTTAACTCATGCATATTTTTAATTCAGATTTTTTACTCGTTACCTGCGATATATGCATGCTGAGTCTTTAGGCTCACTAGAATTGATTGTTGTAGGTACTGATGAGGCCAGGGCCGAGGGCGGGGACCAGTGAGCCAGCTTAGGTCGGCAGTAGTGGCACCCGAGGACCTCAGAGCAGCAGTTGTTATTTTTTTTGCAAACAATTTTATCAGTCGTTGGATATTTTTAAATCGTTGTTGTTGGCAAAACTTTAATTTTCTTCCGCTGCAATATTTTGAAATATTGAACTTGATTCACCAGTGATTTTATGAATGAGGTCATTTAAGTTCTTTTAAAAAGAAAATTTTTAATTTTCCGCAAATTTTCAAGAAAGGAGTTTTACGCCCCTCACACAACATCTCGAACTCTCACCTGGTGATATCCAGATCTCATATCGATCTTGGAATAGACAGAGGATCCCTGCAACTGATCAAATAAATCGTCGATGCGAGGCAAGGGATATTTGTTCTTTATTATCGCTTTATTCAATTGTCGATAATCAATACACAATCTCATTGAACCATCTTTCTTTCGGACAAAAAGTACCGGAGCACCCCAAGGAGATACACTCGGTCTAATGTAACCCTTGGCCAATAAATCTTCGAGCTGTTCCTTCAATTCTTTCAATTCAATAGGCGCCATTCTATAGGGAGCTCGAGATATAGGAACGGTACCTGGTAGAAGATCAATACTGAAATCTACCTCTCGGACTAGAGGTAACCCTGGGATCTCATCTGGGAATATATCCGCAAACTCGCACACTACTGGCAAATCTGCCAATGCTGGGCTCGATTTCAGTAGATCTACTGAATATACAAGGAACCCCTCTACTCCTTTCTGCAACAATCGGCTCATAGAAAACATAGATATCAAGGGAATCCGAGCTCTGAACCCTTACCATAGAATTTCCACTCATCAGCCATCTCTGGTCTGAATCTGACAATCTTCTGGAAACAATCTACAGTGGCTCTGTACTTGGTTAACATATCGATACCGACAATACAATCAAAATCAGACAATCCAAGTACAATGCAATCAAAGTCAATCTCATGACCCTTGAACTGTAGCATACAATGTCTAACCGAAGTCACGGATATAAGACCGCTTCCCAACGGAGAAGAAATAGACACTAACACAGATAATTACTCGACAGGTAAAGCATGCATCAATGCAAAGCGCTCAGAAATGAATGTATGAGATGCACCTGTATCTATCAATACATAAGCAGGATAACCGCAAAGAAAACAGTTACCTGCGATCACATCGTCTGGTGCATCTTGGGCCTGCTCTTCTGTCAGTGCAAATACTCGAGCCTGCTGTCTGGGAGGTTGGCTCACTGTCTGGCTACCTCTGGCTCTGAGCTGGGTCTATGTAGGGGTTGGCTGAAAGGAATGAATAGTGAAGCTTGCCTCTCAGGCTGAGTTACTGAACCAGATGCTCCTACACTCTGAGCTTGTTGTACCCCTTTCTGTGGACAGACTCTGGCAAAGTGTCCCTGTTGTTTGCAGATATTACAGCGACCCATCACACCCTGACACTGCTCGATGGCAAGTCGGCCTCTACAAGAACTCCAATACACACCTGTATACTCTGTACTCTGGCCAGGACCTCTCTGTCGTGATCCACTGGATCTTGACGAACTGCTCCCCGATCTCTTGAACTGTTTTCCTTTTGCTTTCAGCTGGTCAAATCTGGGACGGGGTTGAACTGAGGGTGGTGGCGGTCTAGGAGTCGGAGCGACATATGAAGTGCTTCGTTGCCTAAGCAATCCAGCTTCTGCCCCCTTGGCACGGTTCAATGCATCAGCAAAGTTGTTGGGTCTACCGGTATTCACGAAGGTAAAGATATCAGGATTCAAGCCATTGATAAACTGATCTGCAATGGCCTCATCATTTTCTGCCACGTGAGGAGCAAATCGAAGCAATGTCGAAAACTTAGCAACATATTCTTCGATATTCAGTTGTCCCTATCTCAAATTTGCAAATTCAGCACCCTTATCTTTTCGATAGGACACGGGAAAGAAGTGTTGATAAAACTCTGTTTTAAAAACTTTCCAGGTAATTTCTGTGCCACGATGCTCCAATGCTTTCTTCGTGGTAAGCCACCAGTTCTTCGCAACTTCTTGCAATTCATGCCCAATGAGTTTAACTCGTCGTTCGTCAGTGTAATCAAGAGACTCAAATAGCATCTCGATGTCATCGAGCCAACTTTCACACTCAACTGAATTTTCTGTATCCTTCAGTGTCGGTGGTCGAAACGACTGAAACCTCTTTAGCAAAGTCTCCATCGGTGTAGCGGTCACATCCATCGGATCATTGGAGGTACTGCCCTCTTCTGGTGCCCGAACTGCTACTGGTTGCGGTACTCGTCGAGGAGGCATATCTGATTATCAAACGGATTAGTACACAATCTATACAATCTGTCTCAGTCCTCCTATGATCATATACCTCTGATCCAGAATCGGTTCTGATTCAATCTTAGCAAATACATGTTGTAATCAACTCAAATGACAATACAACAGGTAATAGGGAAAGCAATAAATCATGCTAGCACAATAAAAGCAAGGAAGACGACTCGATCTACCCCGCTCATTTACTTCTATTTCAGTCTACAGAACCTACTGCTCTGATACCACCTGTTGTGGGGACCTGGGCTCTGACTCAATTGTCTTTGGGATTAATTGGATCTTTTCTATAAAATGTGGGTCAAAATTTTGCTTTTTAACAATATAACCAAGTGTATATAAATCATAAATCAATGATATCTCTATTTTATTTCAACAAACGTAAGCACATGTCTTGTTCTATTTCGTTTATACAAACCAATGTTCTTAACAAACTACATAGTACAAGTAGAACATCTAGCTGTCTTCTACGCCCGAAATCACCACGCTATCTCGATCTCTCATCATTGTCTCGACCTCGATCCTGTCTCATCTGTTGTCATGCACACAAACAGACATAACAACATCCGGAAACTCCGGTGAGAACAAATCCCAGTATAAAATATGTACACATGCATATACACAATATAAATAATGAATATACTATCATGAATGTAGTCAATAGCACGACGTCCCATAGTCTATGAAACATAATCAATATAAGGCACGCAACTTAAATCAAACTCATATCTTTGACTCGACTCGTATCTAAGTCTAGGGATCCCGGTGTGAATAAGATATAACAAGTCTCCCACCTACTCTCCCAATCGGGGTGGCGGTACGTCTTATTCCTAGACTTTGGCCCTATCTGTATCGAATATCTACAATCGGAGTCGATCTTCTCCTATGCCTCGATACCACCGAACGTCTAGAAACTTGGCATATCTGCCAATGACTCTCCTATCTCAATGCTTGTACATAAATCAATATAAAGCACAACATAACAAGGTATAGAAATCTAGTATGTGATTTGTGGGAAACTCAAACCGGATCTGATTAGAGTTATATCTCCCCAATAAAACATTGAATTATACCTTTCGTGTCGTAGTCTCGATTGCACAAGTCGAAGTCTTTAAATTTCGATGTCCAATATGTCAATACCAATCTGAAATGACATATATACAATGTACCATATTAACCTCTAATACAAAGGCATACATATACGGATCAATATTCAATCTCGGTACATTTCGACGGCATAACAGCGTAATCTTGCGATACCGGTCAACTCAACCAACAATAATCAGTCACAATAACTCACAATCTTTATCATAAACACCTATCAATGCTGAAATCTGCATATCTCAAAATCGATACATGCTGAAAATTAGTAACAATAGCATACAATGTCCGTTCTACGATCCGGTTGCGAATATCATTTCACCATAATCATAAGAACACATGATAGTACTCAAAATTTGATTTCTCCAATCATCTCACTTCAAAACATGCTGAAATGTAATAATACTTACGTCCTTTCGAAGCTTGTGATGAGAAGAACACGAATCTAGTCTCAGATCAAAAATCGGATGGAGAGATCTTGTGCAAGCTAATTTCTAAGCTAGGAGCATTCTTGAGGTTTTCATGGGAGTTATTTCGATTGTCTGCTGACGAATGAAGACTCAGCACTTATATTGCATGGAAAGGGACACATGGTTTATTTTTCAAGTTGCACGTCGCACCGCAGGTGCGCTCATTCTTTTACCGCGGGTGCGCGGAGCATACTGGATCATATCCAAAATTTTAGAAGAACAACCGCGGGTGCGCTGGCTCTTGCACCGCGGGTGCGCTCCTGTCTCGGTGCATCCACCGTAGGTGCGGTCCTGTTCTTACCGTGGGTGCAGTCAAGCTACTGTAAACCTTCAACATTTCATAAGAAACGATCGCGGGTGCACTATCTTTTGAACCGCGGGTGCACTTTCTTTGCTGCCCCAATAATATATTTTGCACTAAAATTGAATCGCAACGTCGCTTCTTTGACCTTCGATAAATACATCAAATCATACATTAATAATTACTGATTACCAACTCACATCTCGGGCATTACAGTAATTGTATTGATTATGAGTTGTGATTTGTATATGTTGATGTTTGAGTTGCCGGATATATCGAGATTGTGATGTTATGCCGAAACAGAAGTTGATTGAGTATTGATCAAATCATGTCTTGCTTTGAGTTGTATATTGATATTGTACTTCTCAATAATGTCATTCCAGAGTTGGTATTGAAGGCTTCGAAGAACGAACAGAGCCAAATTGATATTTGATTTCGTTGACAAGAACTACGAAAAAAAAGGTATAAATCAATGTTAAACCTGGAGAGATAACTCGAGTAAGAGATAGCTTGAGTTTCTCAAAACCACATACTATATTGTATTGCTTTGATGTGATTGCAATTCTTGAGATTGATATGCTTAGTCTATTGAGTTATAGCAAACCATGCATTTGAGTCTTTGGCAGAGGTGCCAAGTCACTGGACATTTGGTTTAAGAATGTACCGCCACCTACCTAGGAAAAGTACGTGGGAGACTTGTTACGTTCTTATTCAACATGGATCCCTAGATAAGAGTCGAGTCAAAGAGTAAGAGTTAAAGAGTTTGATTTATTGCTTTGTGGGGAACCGGACGCTAATCATGTTCTTAATCATCATTGGGACTAATTAATCAATTATAATAAACAGGGTCTAAAATTTTTTTTTAAAATAATGCGGAACGTAGTGACATAAAAACATATATACATCTCAGTATATAAAAGTACCAATTCTGTACCACATACATTTATTTAATTAAGGTTTAACAGCTAATATCAAGTGCCCAACCCTATCTCTAATCCAAGTCCGGAGCCGCCACTCTAATCACGATCTCTCTCTTTATCTCCGTGACCCTGAACCTGTCTCACCTGTTGTCATGTACACATACAGACAAGACAACAGCCGGATAATTCCGGTGAGAATATAATCTCAGTATAAATCAATGAAACATGCAATCATATAAACAAATATAAAGCATGTAACAGGTAACAGCAATATGTATCAAAATCTGAAACATAACTAATCTCAAACTGTCGACAATACTCGTAGCTACACAATTTAGACTAGACTCAATCCTAGTCTAGGGATCCCGGTTTCCAGAATTTGGCATTCCTATATCGACCAACAGTAATAGAAAAGACTCCAGTTCTATCCACGTCGATAAGGTATCGATCACCAGAAATAGAAAAAGATCTGATTCTATCCACACCGATATGGTATCAATCACCAGTAATAGAAGGAACTCTAATTCTATCCACACCGATATAATATCGATCACCAGTAATAGAAGAAGCTCCAATTCTATCCACACCGATACGACATCGATCAACAGTAATAGAAGAAACCCAAATTCTATCCACATCGATAGCCACTCATCCGGTGACAGACTTTGGCACTATCGCCAATACACTATCTTGTGACATCGTGCAATGTGCCCGTGGCGATCCCGCCACTATCAGGCACTTCTGTCACAAGATTACTCGTCTAATACCTGTTATCTATAAATCAAGAAAATAAGTACATCAATCAAATCAATGCAATAAAGTAAAGTATGTGATTTAGGAAAACTCAAGTCTAAACCGACTTAAGTCGATCTCCCAATACCACATTGACTTATACCTTTCGTTTGTAGTCTCGGTCTAAAGCAATTGAAGTTCTGAACTCAAGACTGTCTCTGTAAATCTGAAACGATATATCAAGAATCATACTATCAATATTTCATTCTCAATTCAACTCTGAATCTGATTAATCTGAATTAATTCAAATCAGCGGCATAACGGCACAATCTCAGTATTCCCGTCAATACCATATCACCAGATATTAATCACAAATTATAACCCATATCCGATACAATTTGTAATCAGTCTATAATCCAAATCTATTCGATTCCCAATCAATATAATCAGAAAATCATAACAATTCCAGAATCAATCCGTTTCCTGATCTGACTTCGATTCTACGATGTCTAACATGTCAAGAACATCATATATGAATTATATCAAATTCCTACAACATCATCTTTTCAAATGATACCAGAAATCAATAAAACTTACGTCCAGTTGATGCTCGTGTCAAGAAGAGCTCGGTACCGTGTTCAGATTTAAAATCGGATGGACGGAATTGTCAAAATCATAAATCTACGATCAAATGAAATTGGAAGCTTTCCTGGAAATCCCTTTTCGTTTCTTGCTTCTGATTTCAAGGGAAAATAACCATTTATATATCAATTGCATGGTGTGACAAGTGTCACTCAAGTGCTAATTGCACTTTAGCCTCTGAAGTCTTCACTATTTGCAATTTGGTCATCAAAACTCTTTTTAATTCCATTTCAATCCTAATTAATCACAAAATTTGTGGAATTTAATTCATCATTCCAAAATTTGTAAATTAAATAATCTCGGATTAAAATGATATAATCTCGGGCCTTACAATTCTCCCCCTCTGAGACATGATTTCGTCCTCGAAATCTCAAGAAATCATATCACAGGTAATCAAATCAGAAATAATAGAAACTAAATAGTAAACTCACATCAGAGAAATAAGTATTGGAATTCCTGTCTCATATCCGATTCAGTCTCCCAAGTGGCTTCTTCAACACCATGACGAGTCCACTGCACTTTCACAAGTGGGATAGTTTTCGTTCTGAGTTGCTTTTCTTTACGATCAATAATCTGAATCGGTTTCTCGATATAACTCAGTGATTCATCAAGCTCGGCCTCGTCTTCTCGAGAATCTCATACGGCCCAACATATCGTGGAGACAATTTGCCTTTCTTGACAAATCTGACCACACCCCTAAAAGGAGAAATCTTCAGGAATACTCGATCCCCTACCTCAAATACCAACGGTCTACGTCGAAGGTTGGCATATTTGGCTTGTCGGTCCTGAGCTGCCTTCATTTTCTTCTGAATCAGTTTCACTTTTTCAGTCATATCTCTGATCATGTCAGGTCCAGTCTCAGGAACTTCAGAGATATCATCCCAATATAATCGGGATCTACATTTCTTTCCGTACAACGCTTCGAATGGTGCCATCTCAATACTCGTTTGATAGCTATTGTTGTACGAAAATTCGCAAAGAGGCAATGCATCTTGACAATTAGTGCTAAAATCAAGCACTACAGCTCTCAGCATATCTTCCAATGTCTGGATCGTACGCTCTGACTGTCCGTCAGTCTGTGGATGATATGCGGTACTCAGATGTAACTTAGTACCGAGAGCTTGCTGCAAACTCTGCCAGAAGTGAGAAGTAAACCGAGGATCACGGTCTGACACAATCGACTTCGGCACTCCGTGCAGTCTGACCACTTCCTTGACATAGATTCGGCCATCTGATCATATCTATACGTCATTTTGTATGGAATAAAGCATGCTGATTTGGTCAATCAATCAATCACGACCCAAATCGCATCACAACCTCGGGAGGAACGTGGCAACTGTGTCACAAAATCCATGGAAATGTGATCCCATTTCCATTCAGGAATTGACAAACTCTGTAACAGTCCTCCTGGTTTCTTTCTTTCAGCTTTCACCTGTTGGCAATTTAGACACTTGGCTACAAAATTCAGTAAAATCAGATTTCATTTGTTTCCACCAATATTGTGTCTTTAAATCATTATACATTTTCCTGCCACCAGGATGAATGCTAAAACGACTGTTGTGCGCTTCTGACAGTATTCGTTGTCTTAAATCCAAAACATTCGGCACAACAAGGCGATTATTCACATACGAAATACCATTTTGAACCCGATATTCCGATCGATGTCCAGCTTTAACCATAGCAATCGACTTCTGTATATTCTGATCAACTTTCTGAGCTGCTTTAATTTTCAAAATCAGCTCTGGTTCAACTTGCATAGTATATAATCTCATAGGTCTCCAATCTGTCTCAAATACTAATCCAGACAAACAGCAGTCTTCTATTAAATTTGAAACGCCCATAGTCGATAAGGATAGAGAACATACCTTTCGACTCAATGCATCAGCTGCTGCATTAGATTTACCTGGGTAGTATTTGATTTCACAATCAAAATCCTTTAGCAAATCAAGCCATCTCCTCTGTCTCATATTCAACTCGGATTGTGAAAACAGATATTTCAAGCTTTTGTGATCATAATAGATCTCGAATTTCTCACCGTAGAGGTAATGTCGCCATATCTTTAAAGCGAAAAACTATGGCTGCCAATTCAAGATCATGAATTGGGTAACGAGATTCATGGGGCTTCAATTGTCTCGAGGCATAAGCGATAACATGTCCTCACTGCATCAACACACAGCCCAATCCTCGGTGAGATGCATCATAGTAAACCACAAAGTCACCAGTACCTAAAGGAATCGTCAGCACAGGCGCACTAGTCAATCTCTTCTTCAATTCGAGAAAACTGGTCTCACATTCCTCAGACCAAACAAACGGAGCATTTTTCTGAGTCAACTGTGTAATCGGTTTGGCAATACTCGAAAAAGCTTTAATGAATCGGCGATAATATCCTGCCAAACCCATAAAGCTGCGTATCTCTGGTACAGATGTCGGTCTCGGCCAAGAAATCAATGCCTCAACCTTACTGGGATCAACTGATATCCCATCTCCGGATATGATATGTCCTAGAAACACCACCTGTTTCAACCAGAACTCGCATTTCGACAGTTTAGCATATAACTTTTCAGCCCTCAAAATTCGCAACACAATTCTTAAATGTTCTGCATGCTCCATCACATTCTTTGAATAAATCAAAATATCATCAATGAAAATAATCACAAAATCATCGAGATATTTCTGAAAGATAGGGTTCATTAATCCCATAAATACCGCTGGTGCATTCGTCAAACCAAATGGACATGACAATAAATTCATAGTGTCCATACCTGGTTCTGAATGCTGCCTTTGAGATATCAGGCTCCCTGACTCTCAATTGATGGTATCCAGATCTTAGATCGATCTTGGAATACACCGAAGAACCTTGCAACTGATCAAATAAATCATCAATACGAGGCAATGGATATTTATTCTTTACCGTTGCCTTGTTCAGTTGCCGGTAGTCGATACAAAGTCTCATCGACCCGTCTTTCTTCCTCACGAATAGTACTGGAGCACCCCAAGGAGATACACTCGGTCTGATATACCCCTTGGCCAGTAAGTCCTCCAACTGTTCTTTCAACTCTTTCAACTCCATCGGTGCCATTCGGTATGGAGCTCTCGAAATCGGAACTGTTCCTGGCATCAATTCAATACTGAAATCGATCTCTCGCATCGGAGGCAATCCAGGAATCTCATCTGGAAAGACATCAGCAAACTCGCACACCACTGGCAAATCCGCCAATGATGGACTCGATTTCAGTAAATCAACTGAATAAACCAGGAATCCATCCGCTCCTTTCTGCAACAATCGAGTCATATTCATGGCAGATATCAACGGAATTCGTGCACGAGAACCCTTACCATAAAATTTCCACTCCTCAGCCATCTCAGATCTGAATCGGACAATCTTGTGGAAACAATCGACTGTAGCCCTGTACTTGGTCAACGTATCGATACCGATAATACAATCAAAATCGGATATCCCAAGCACAATACAGTCCAACTCAATCTCATGCCCATCATACTGCAGTATACTAGATTTAACAGATTTCACTGACATCAAACCTGTCCCTAACGGAGAAGAAACAGACACTACTGTAGACAATGACTCAATAGGTAACTCATTACTCAATGCAAACCTCTCAGAAATAAAAGTATGCGATGCACCAGTATCAATCAATACATATGCAGGATAACCAGAAATAAAACAGTTACCTGTCAGGACATTATCAGGTGCATCATGTGCCTGCTCCTCAGTCAAAGCAAATAGTCGGGCCTGCTGTCTAGGAGGCTGGCTCGCTGTCTGGCTCCCTCCTGTCCTCTGCTGTGACTGAGTAGATGGTACTGGCTGAAAGGAATGGACGGCAGAAGATCGTCTTCCTGTTGGAGCCACTGATCCACACGACTCAGCGGCCTGGGATCCCTGGGCACCTCTGTGGGGACACACTCGGGCAAAGTGTCCCTGCTGCTTACAAATGCGGCAGTTGCCGAACACTCCTCGGCACTGCTTGGTGGAATGCTTCCCTCCCCAAGTGCTACAGTAGGGTCCTGTATAACTCTGGCCCTGACCAGTCTGTCTAGAGCCACTTGAACTGGATGAGCTACTTCCAGCTTTCTTGAATTTCTTCCCCTTAGCTTTCAGGAAGTCTTTCTTCCCACTACCACTGCCGCTCTCAAATCGGGGAGCTGGTGGAAGCATCTGTGATCTCGGTGCTGAAGGCACAAACGAAGCCTCTCTCTGTCTCATTAAACCGGCTTCGTCTCCCTTGGCTCGGTTCAAGGCATCGGTGAAATTGTTTGGCCTCCTGGTATTCACCAAGGTAAAGATTTCAGGATTTAGGCCATTTATGAACTGGTCCGCAACGGCCTCATCATGTTCAGCCACATGAGGAGAAAATCGGAGCAGAGTAGAGAACTTGGCCACGTATTCCTCGATATTTAGTTGGCCCTGTCTCAAGTTGGCGAACTCGGCTCCCTTGTCCTTCCTATATGAAACTGGAAAGAACCGTTGATAAAATTCAGTTCTAAAGACATTCAAGGTAATATTCGTACCTCGTTGTTCTAAGGCCAGTTTTGTTGTGATCCACCAGTTCTTTGCCACATCGTGTAACTGGTGCCCTATCAGTTTCACCCTCTTCTCATCAGTATAATCCAAGGATTCAAACAACATCTCGATATCATCTAACCAACTCTCGCATTCCACTGAATTCTCCGTACCCTTCAGAGTTGGTGGATGGAACGACTGAAATCTCTTTAACAAGGTCTCCATGGGAGTAGCTGTCACATCCATGGGAGGATTTGAAGTACTACCCTGTTCAGGTACTCTTCTCGGAGGCATATCTGATAATCAAAAGGATTAGTAATCCCAATACACAAATATGTTTCAGTCCTCCTCCGATCATCTTACTGCTGATCCAGAATCGGTGCTGATCCATTCTCAATAACACATGTTTTCAAATCAAGTCAGATAAACAGATAAACATGCATTATAAAGCAGTAAATCATGCTAGCAATCAAAAGCAGGAAAGAAAACCTCAATCTACCCCGCTCACTAGCTCCTATCTCAGTCTCAAGGATCTATCGCTCTGATACCATATGTTGTGGGGACCCGGACGCTAATCATGTTCTTAATCATCATTGAAACTAATTAATCAATTATAATAAACAGGGTCTAAATTTTTTTTTTAAATAATGCGGAACGTAGTGACATAAAAACATATATACATCTCAGTATATAAAAGTACCAATTCTGTACCACATACATTTATTTAATTAAGGTTAACAGCTAATATCAAGTGTCCAACCCTATCTCTAATCCAAGTCCGGAGCCGCCACTCTAATCACGATCTCTCTCTTTATCTCCGTGACCCTGAACCTGTCCCACCTGTTGTCATGTACACATACAGACAAGACAAAAGCCTGATAATTCCGGTGAGAATATAATCCCAGTATAAATCAACGAAACATGCAATCATATAAACAAATATAAAGCATGTAACAGATAACATCAATATGTATCAAAATCTGAAACATAACTAATATCAAACTGTCGACAATACTCGTAGCTACACAATTTAGACTAGACTCAATCCTAGTCTAGGGATCCCGATTTCCAGAATTTGGCATTCCTATATCGACCAACAGTAATAGAAAAGACTCCAGTTCTATCCACGTCGATAAGGTATCAATCACCAGAAATAGAAAAAGGTCTGATTCTATCCACACCGATATGGTATCAATCACCAGTAATAGAAGGAACTCTAATTCTATCCACACCGATATAATATCGATCAACAGTAATAGAAGAAGCTCCAATTCTATCCACACCGATACGACATCGATCAACAGTAATAGAAGAAACCCAAATTCTATCCACATCGATAGTCAATCATCCGGTGACAGACTTTGGCACTATCGCCAATATACTATCTTGTGACATCGTGCAATGTGTCCGTGGCGATCCCGCCACAATCAGGCACTTCTGTCACAAGATTACTCGTCTAATACCTGTTATCTATAAATCAAGAAAACACTCTGTAAATCTGAAACGATATATCAAGAATCATACTATGAATATTTCATTCTCAATTCAACTCTGAATCTGATTAATCTGAATTAATTCAAATCAGCGGCATAACGGCACAATCTTAGTATTCCCGTCAATACCATATCACCAGATATTAATTACAAATCATAACTCATATCCGATACAATTTGTAATCAGTCTATAATCCAAATCTATTCGATTCCCAATCAATATAATCATAAAATCATAAAAATTCCAGAATCAATCCGTTTCCTGATCTGACTTCGATCTACGATGTCTAACATGTCAAGAACATCATATATGAATTATATCAAATTCCTACAACATCATCTTTTCAAATGATACCAGAAATCAATAAAACTTACGTCCAGTTGAAGCTCGTGTCAAGAAGAGCTCAGTAACGTGTTCAGATTTAAAATCGGATGGACGGAATTGTCAAAATCATAAATCTACGATCAAATGAAATTGGAAGCTTTCCTGGAAATCCCTTTTCGTTTCTTGCTTCTGATTTCAAGGGAAAATAACCATTTATATATCAATTGCATGGTGTGACAAGTGTCACTCAAGTGCTAATTGCACTTTAGCCTCTGAAGTCTTCACTATTTGCAATTTGGTCATCAAAACTCTTTTTAATTCCATTTCAATCCTAATTAATCACCAAATTTGTGGAATTTAATTCATCATTCCAAAATTCGTAAATTAAATAATCTCGGATTAAAATGATATAATCTCGGGCCTTACATGCTTTGTATCGATTCATGTTTTCGTAGACTACAATGCATATTGTTTGACAAATGTTATATGCATTTGTATATGTTTATATGAAATGCATGTATACATAGTTTATACTGAGAAATATGTTTCTCACCGGAGTTATCGGATCAGGGTCGAGAAGAGCTTGATAGATCGAGATTAGAGTGGTGATCCGGGCTTAGAAGTAGAGCTGTTGTTAAACACATGACATGTAGTTGATAAACATTAGTTTGTTATGACTTTCTTTTGTACAAGACTTGTACTTTTGATCAGGTTGTAGATATTAAACTTGATCTTGTAATTTGAATAAGATGGGACCTAATTTATTGTAGAAATTTGTACACTTGTTTATAAGTTGTTCAACATTTAAAAAAAAAGTTTACGACCCAATTTATTTAATTGATCCATTTAATCCTAATTATGATTGAAAAGAATGAGTTACCGTCCGGGTCCCCACAGTGGTTGGTGAGCCCGATGCACAAGATGAAGACATGTAAAATATTGGAAGCTTTTGTAATAAGTTGCATTTGTATCCCTGCATTCACCTAGGTTTTGGGCCTGGATCCATGTCTGGCTCATATTGATCTAACAGTGGTTGCAATAGATCATCATATTTATTTTTGAATGTCATATTATGATATATATGTTATATATAGTAGTATGCATGTATGTATATTATTAAATAATATAGTTTCATGAATCCGGCAAATATACAAACTTGTGGCACGCGATTTTAAAATAAAATGATGAGACAATTTTAAAATTAAAATCCTTCATTTTGAATAAGATTCAAAATTTATATCAAACCACAAAAATAAAAATTAAAAGAGTTTAATTTATTCTTACCTTCCATCAACCGTTGCATGTTGATCGCTACCCGAGGACAGTGTCTGGCTCATATTATTCGGGACCCTGGATGCCGGAAAGCTTTGACTTCCACCAGACATATGATGTGAATTGAGTGGAACTTCCATGATTTCAGCTCATATTATTGGGGGAACTCATGGCGACCGTCCACTACAATTCAATATTGATGGGTCGGTTTGACAAATGAAAATAAACGGCGTCATATTATTGGGTCCTTATTAAACGTGAGGCGAAACAAGCGGAGGTCGCATAGGGATGCAATTGGATTCTATCTTTTAGAAATTATAATTGGCTGATATTATTCGAGTTTATAATTGGCTAATTGGACTCTACGTGCCCACTAAGGAAATACGATTTCACTTTTTTAATTAGAGGGTGGTGGAAATGTAAAAATAGTGGGAGAGAAATTTATAAAATAAAATCCATATTTTATATCTTAGAATTATTTTAAATTAATCAGTAACCATTATTCTGTTTCCATATCAGTATATTTTCGATTTCGTCACGTAATACATTTATGTTCTTAACAAGCTAACCAAATCTAATTTTCAAGACTGGTTGGGAAATTGTTTTGAATTCGGAGGAAGTTGCATACACACTAATGTCAGTCCTGCTGAACTGACAAAGCATGCAAGATGATAGGACCATAGAATGCAAACTAAAGTGTAACATGCTCGCTTCTATGTCAAATGAACTATAGGGACAGTTTGAGGAAATGTTGAATGCTGCTGATATTCGAATACACGTGCAAGAGTTGCATGGTGCATGAAACTCATACAATGATACACACCACTTTCAAGAAGCTCATGACTACACGCATGCAAGATGGGGCTCTGGCCCATGAGCATGGTGTACATATGTCTTGACTTATTGAGAATGTTGTGGGCCTAGAATATGTGATTCCTAACAAGTTACTTCATGACATCAATTTGTTGTCTCTCTCTTCCTCATTTGACGAGATTATGGTGAACTTCAATTTGAATAAGATAGATGATAGCCTTGAAGAGCCAGTCAATATGCTTTTGACTTATGAGATCACCATAAAAGAGGAAAATGTTGCTTTTATAATGGACCTCTCGTTAGGACGAAAAATGGCCCACAAGATAAGGGAAAGAAATGTTCTGCACCTCACAAGAAAAACAATTCCAATAAGAGGAAAACTCTGAAGGACACTTAAAGGGCCTACAAAGCCCATAAGTCAGAACATATTTATTTCACTGAAAAAAGTCCAGACATAAGAAATTATATGCACCATAAATGTTCAGGAACTGATAATTGAATGTCCAATTAGACAGGATTTCAACAACAAACAAAATAAAGTTAGATGATTCAAATCTCGCACAAATATGGCACGCTAGACTAGGTCATATTTCCCAAAGAAGGATGGACAACCTAGTGGGAGAAGACATGTTTGAATTGTCAGATATAAATTCTTTACCTACTTGTGAGTCCTGTCTAAAAGGAAAAATTACCAAGACTCCATTCAATGGAAACATGGAACGTGCGCATGGTATACTGGATTTGATCCACATAGACGTTTGTGGCCCGCTAAGTGTTAGCACAAAATATGGGCAATCCTACTTCATTACCTTTACTGATGACCATTTGAGGTAGGGGTATGTTTATTTGATGAAACACAAAACTGAAGCATTTGAAAGGTTCAAAGAATTCAGATTTGAAGTAGAAAAAAACTAAAAAAGAGTATTAAGATACTTCGATCCGATCGAAGTGGAGAATACTTGAGTGCTGAATTTTTGGGTTATCTAAAAGAGAATGAGATTCTTTCATAGTGGAATCCACCAGCAACACCACAATTGAATGGTGTTTCTAAACGTCGTAATCGAACCTTGATGGACATGGTTCGATCCATGATGGGATTCACTGAATTGCCTACATCGTTTTAAGGCTTTGCGCTTGAAACTGCGGCAACGTTGTTGAATAATGTCCATACTAAAGCAGTGGATAAAACACCATATGAGACATGGATGGGAAAAACTCCCAAATATTCTTACTTGAGAATATGAGGATGTCCTGCTTAAGTGAAGCAGATGGTGAGACACAAATTGGATAGTAGATCCACTTTGTGCTACTTCGTAAGATATCCAAAGAATTTTGTTGAATATTATTCCTATCCCCCCATTGAAGCAAAAGTGTTTATTTAAAGAAAATGTCACCTTTTTGAAAAAAAAATTTTTATTGGATAGAAAAGGTAAGATGATATAACTTGAAGAAATTCAAGATACTCTCTCAACTATAGAAGTTGAACCTAATCCCCAACAACCAGTAGTTGAAGTACACGCTCCTAGAAGGTCTGATAAGGTTATCAGACCACCTGCAAGATACACTCTTCTTCATGAACAAGGCCATGATGAGCCTTGTATTGGGTGTGATCCAATGAACTTCAAAAAAGAGATATCTGATACTGATTCATCCAAATGGCTTGAAGCCATGCAAGTATGAAATAGACTATGTATTCAAACCAAGTCTGGAAATTAGTGGATCCACCTGAGGGAATCGTTCCCATAGGATGTAAATGGATCTACAAAAGAAAGCTTATGGAGGATGGTAAGGTATTGACCTTCAAAGTAAGGCTTGTTGCAAAAGGTTATACTCAGAGGCAAGAAATTGACTATGACGAAAATTTTTCACCAGTTGCTAAGTTTAAGTCCATTAGAATACTACTAGCCAAAGCAGCATGATATGACTATGATATGACAAATGGATGTAAAGACTGCATTCCTCAATGGAGATATCAAAGAAGATATTTATATATCTCAACCTGAGGGATACACATCGGTAGGAAGTGAGCACAAGGTATACAAAATTCAGAGATTAATATATGGTCTCAAGTAGACGTCAAGGAGTTGGAACCTAAGATTGATAGCACTATCAAGGAATTTTGTTTTGCTAAAAATTCTGAGGTACCATGTGTCTACAAGAAAGTTAGTGGTAGTGCATTGATATTTCTGGTACTTTATGTTGATGATATCCTGCTCATTGGGAATGATATAGGATTACTGTAATCAACTAAAGTATGGTTTGCAAGTAAATTCTCCATGAAAGATATAGGTGAAGCATCCTATGTATTGGGAATACAAATCTACAGAGATAGATCAAAGAGGATGCTAGGGCTCACCCAAGCCACTTATGTCGATACCATTCTGAAGCGATTCTCTATGGAAGAGTCCAAGAGAAGATACTTACCAATGAGTCATGGTGTTACTCTATCTAAAGATATGTGTCCCATAACTGATGAAGAGATAGTGACACGTATTCCATATACGTCAGCCATTGGTAGTATCATGTATGGTATGATATCGACACATCCTGATGTTGCTTACGCTCTGAGTGTTACAAGTAGATATCAGGCGAACCATGGTCCAATGCATTGGAAGGCCGTGAAAGATATTCTTATGTACTTGAGAAGGACTAAGAACTTTTTCATGGTCTATGGGGGGTGGAGGATTGAAATTGAAAGGCTACACTGATTCTAGCTTTGAATGTGACTTAAATGATTCAAAATCGACCTCTGGTTTTGTATTCATGCTAAATAGTGCGACTGTGTCTTGGAAAAGTTTCAAGCAAGACATCGTTGCGGATTACACCACTGAAGCTGAATACATTGTTGCATCTGTTGCAGCCAAAAAGGCAGCTTGGATGAGGAATTTTGTCCAAGAGTTGGACGTTATTCCTAATGAGTTGATCCAGTCCCATTGTACTGCGACAACAGTGATGCCGTTGTGCAAGCAAAGGAACCAAGGTCTCATCAGCGATCCAAACATGTACTGAAATAATTCCACATCATCCGAGAGATTGTGGGATGAGGAGATATATCAGTCGAAAGAGTCCCCTCTGCAGAAAATGTTGTTGATCCACTTACAAAGCCCTTGCCATGACCATTGGTTGAGAAGCATCGCGAAGCAATGAGATTAAAGTTTGTGTTGTTGGCTCTAGGGTAAGTGAGAGATTGTTAGAGTAGATGCCCTGTAAGCCAACTGTTGGATGGAAAATTCAATCTTCATTTTAATATAATTCATTATTTCATGGTTTGTTATTTCTTTATCATTATACCCATATGATCAACATAGATAAAGACCTTGATTATACTTTAATACAAATGAATCGCAATTCGATGTTGAAACTCATTTGTAAACATTGTATAATCTAAATTCGTTCCTTGTCGATTCAGCCGCCAAAAACGTGGATAAAGTTCGCTTGAGCTCGAGATAGCATATGTGATGTTGTATACCGCGTTTCTTGGTAAGAGCATAGAGATGTCCAAACATGCAATTGGGAAGTCATATGATGATTATACCGAACTACCCTCCCTCAGACTTTCCAAGTTGTTATTATTCATCAAGATGATAAGTCTGTGGTTATGATTGTACACCATTAGTCCTTACGACCCGAGACAACACTGATGCTCTATATGCTAGGGCTGTGCTTTGACTCGTTTACTGACTCCAAGAAAGTCATCAGGTGGCGAGGTTGGGTATAGTTGCGACACATGTAGGAGCCAGTGCATTGTAGTGGGGAATTCACCGCTCACCTAAGGGTGTGGATATCCTATGTGATCTGATGAAATAAAAGTGCATGGAATCTCTAGCCAGAGTATGAGATTTACATTAGAGAAGGAGTTATCCAATTGTACATGTGATCCCACTATTTATTCTACAATATGTGTCAGATAGTTACCGAATTAATATGCAACCCTCAATAACCCAATGGTTGCAGATTCGATCAAGATATATGAGATGAAGGGACCGACCGTACTGTACGTTAATCATAATCGACTGGTTCTTGCAGGCACTATCAGTGATACTGTAATGCCCGAGAATTTGACTATTGTAATCTGAGATGATTTGTTGATTATGAACTGAGGTGATTATAGTCGGGCCATTCCGAGATCAGACTGGGCAAAACATATGAAATGTACAATGTTTGGACAGAACTGTTGGCGCACGAGCGGTGGGAAATGACCGCCCGAGCGCCAGTGCTCAATAAGAATACCATTCGGGCAGAACCTGTGGCGCCCGAGCGGTAGAAAATTACCGCCCGAGCGCCAATGTATAACAAGCCGAGTACCGGGCAGAGTGTTCGGCGCCCGAGCGGTAGTTTATAACCGCCCGAGCGCCGACTGAAAATCATAGAGAATGATGACACGTATCATTAACATGCAGCTGATATATATATACGTATCACGCCTTCAGAATTTGGCAAGAAAACCAAGAATACCGACTTCGGTACTGTGTTCCTATCGACGTAGGCTAGAACTGGACGTAAGTTTTACTACGTTTTGATATGTTTTGAAATTATGATGTTGTCAGAATTGAATGGAATTCATATATGATGTTCTTGACATGTTAGACATCATAGAATCGAAGTGAGATTAAGAAACGGACTGATTATGGAATTGTTATGAATTTTGGAGTCGATTTGATTGAGAATCGATATCCGATTTATATTATCGTTGAAATTATGAGTTATATCGATAGTAATTATGAGTTCTGGTATTATATCTATGATGTTGGGATTGACGGGGTTATCGAGACTGTATGGTTATGCCGTCGAAACATCCGTAAATTGATATTGATCAGACTCGGTATTGGTTGAGATGGTATTGTGGTATCATATGTCGATTGGCATTGATCAGATTATGTTTTGATTTGAGTATTAATCAGAACAGGTTTTGAACTGAGTTATATACTGATATTGTATCTATTCGATTGTAATTATCAGATTGGGTATGGAAAGAGTTGACTTCAATACTTCGTCTTCGTCGGACCGAGAAGATAAAGGTATAAATTAATGTTGAGTTGGGATTGCACAACTCGAGTAAGGTTTGGCTCGAGTTTCCCTAAATCACATACTTTACCGTATTGTATTGATTTGATTGATGTATTTGTTCTCTTGATTTATAGACAGCAGGTATTAGATGAGTAATCTTGTGACAGAAGTGCCTGATAGTGGTGAGATCGCCACGGGCACATTGCACGATGTCATAAGATAGTGTATTGGCGATTGTGCCAAAGTCTGTCACTGGAGGATTGGCGATCGATGTGGATAGAATTGTAGCTTCTTCTATTACTGGTGATCGGTACCGTATCGATGTGGATAGAATTATAACTTCTTCTATTACTGATGATCGATGTCATATCGATGTGGATAGAACCGGAGTTTTTTCTATTACTGGTGATCGATATTATGCCGATGTGGATAGAATCAGAGCCCCTTCTATTACTGGTGATCGATACTATATCGATGTGGATAGAATCGGAAATTCTTCTATTACTGTTGATCGATATGGAATGCCAACTTCTAGAAATCGGGATCCCTAGACTAGGATTGAGTCTAGTCTTAATTGTGAAGTCATGAGTCTAATGGACCGTTTATATTGAGTTATGTTGATATGTTCCTGAATGTGGTACATGATGAATTATGTTCCTGATGATGGTACATGTTTAGAATATGATTTATTCTTGATATGGATTTATATTCTGATTTGAATACATGTTAGAAATATCTGTTATATGCTTTTATATTGTTTTTATGATTGCATGTAACATGATTTATACTGAGAATGTAATTCTCACCGGAGTTATCCGGCTGTTGTCTTGTTTGTATGTGTGCATAGCAACAGGTGGGATATGATCAGGGTCAAGAAGAGAACGAGGCTGGACTAGATAGCGTGGAGATCCGGGCTTCGAAGCAACTTAGGATTCAGCACTGATTTATAGTTGAATTCTTGTAGATAATACAATATTTATATGTTTATATTTAGTATGTAATCTGAATTGAATTACATTACGTTTCCGCTTTGTATTTTAAAAAAATTTAGACCCTGTTTATTATAATTGTTTGAATTATTCCTAAAGACGATTAAGAAATGAATTAGCGTCCGGGTCCCCACAGATACCTAGGGAATCATTGGGCGATACTACTAGACGCACTTACCATGATTCGATGGGTTTAATCAGAAAAATGATTTCTGAAATTCTCATGATTAATTGTTGATACATAGAATGGGGCAAATTAGGGTAAGCCCGAATAAAAGATTATGTCCTGAATCACAAAGAGTTGTGAACCCACGACTAGCTGTATCTCTGAATCTTTGAGGGTCACACAAGAACTAGATCATTTGTTCCCATTGACAGAATAAATTCAAGAAGTTCAATTTATATTATGATATAATAAATTCAAGATGTTGAATTTATGATAATTAAATTTTGAGAAAATAAATTTAGGAGTTGAATTTAATGAATTTATAAAATTTGGAGATAATAAATTAAAGGAGTTGAATTTATAAAATTTGAGAATTTAATTTATTAATCTCAAAAGTTGAGTTTATTGAATTTTAAATTTTGGATGTGATAAATTCAATGATTTGAATTTATAATATAAATATTAAATTCAAATGTTGAATTTATAATGAATTTAAATTAAATGTAATGGGTGTATGTATTTTGAGCTTGTACGAGTACAAGACCAACATACAAATTAGTAAGGTTCTTAATTGGACTTTTAAATATTAATTAATTATTTAAACTAGTTGTACTAGAGTAATTAATTTGTAACGTCATAGATTTGACTATTGTCCTCAATGTATCAAGATGAGTGTTTCCAACATGCTTATGTCCTAACTCACACGCACCCATCAAAAAATTGCTCCAAATCTAGCACGCTTAACTTTGGAGTTCTTATGTGATGAGCTACCGAAAAGAAGATACATCTTCTTGATATGAGTAGTATCAATAAAATCTTTTAAGTCTTCATCAACTGCACAGTCCCATACCTAAACAGTTTCTGAATCCCTCTCCTTCCGGTGTAAGATCGGTTCATCCATGTTCCCTCAGCCTAGAAGCCTGCCAGGAGCCGCTCATTGTCCGTGCAACCTCATGGCATCGCCAATCACCCCCCCGCCCTCTTCCGTCCCAGGCCTCACATGCCCACCAGCTTCCGCTTAGTTCGTTCCCGAACCACACCATACTCGGAGAGCTCGGCTCTGATACCAACTATAACGCCCTATATTCGACGACTGTCCTCACTGCTTCAAGACGAGTCTTTCCAACGTGCTTATGTCTTTACACATACGCACATTGGGAAACTTTCAGGGGTTCACCCATCCCAAATTAGCCCCTAGTCAATCACGCTTAACTTTGGAGTTTTTATGTGATTAGCTATCGAAAAGAAGATACACCTTCTTGATATGAGTAGTATCAATCAAATCTTTTAAGCCCTCCTCAACTGCACAGTCCCATACCTGAACAGTTTTCGAATCCCTCTCTTTCCGGTGTAAGATCGGTTCATCCATGTTCCCTCCTCCTAGAAGCCTGTCAGGAGCCGCTCATTGTCCGTGCAACCTCATGGCATCGGTGATCACCCCCCACCTCTTCGGCCCCGGGCCTCACAAGCCCACCAGCTTCCGCTTACTCGGAGAGCTCGGTTCTGATACCAACTGTAACGCCCCAGATTCAAAGACTATCCTCACTGTATCAAGACTAGTCTTTCCAACATGCTTATGTCCTTACTCACACGAATTCTGGGAAACTTTCCAGGGAGTCACCCATCCCAAAATTGCCTCAAGTCAAGCACGCTTAACTTTGGAGTTCTTATGTGATGAGCTACCAGAATGAAGATACACCTTCTTGATATGAGTAGTATCAATCAAATATTTTAAGCCGTTTTCAACTGCACAGTATCATACCTGAACAGTTTCCGAATCCCTGTCCTTCCGGTGTAAGATCGGTTCATCCATGTTCTGTCCGCCTAGAAATCTTCCAGGAGCCGCTCATTGTCTGTGCAACCTCATGGCATCGGCGATCACCCCCCGCCCTCTTCGGCCCCGGGCCTCACATAATTGATTAAGCCCATTAAGTATTTTATTTAATTAATGGGCCTTAAGCTTATATATATGTTCATTAGGTTTGGGGTTAAAGAATTCCACTCATAATTTTTGAAAACCCCAGCCTCCACAAGCAAGGAATTTCGAAAATCCTCCACTCCTCCTCTCATAATTTTCGGCCTTCAACTTTTGTTTGTCAAAGGGTTTGGAGCCTTTTCTTGTTTGATTAATCTAACCGAAAAATCCTTCTATACTTTCTAGTACAAGTTTGAAGAGGAACAAATAATCCAGTCGTGAACTTGATTACGAGATTGAAGAAAGAAGATTTGAAGAAAGTTTGCAGGATTTACAACAAGAGCTACGTTCGCTTATACCGGCGTAGTTGGAGCCAAGTGAATATTCACTAAGGTAAAATTAATAAACATCCTATGTATGTTTATTTATTAAAATAATACGAGTGCTAAAAAATATCTTGAATGTCAAGATATAAAAATTTTAAAACTTCCGCTGCTTTTGGGCACAAGAAAACCTGGATCCAACTATCAGGGGCGAGGTTGGATGTAGTTTCAAAATACGTAGTAATCAATGCATTGTAGTTGGGTATTGGGCGCTCACCCATGGGTGAAGATATCTTATTTAATCTGATGAGTTAATAAAGCAAATAATCTATAGCCAGAGTAAGACACGTGCATTTTGAAAGGTGTTTCCTCGGTTACACGTACCATGTCACTGTTATTATTTAAAAATATATCACCTCATTATCGAATTCATTTGTAACTCTTCGAAACGTCTGCTATTCATTTTGCTTAAAAAGTACTAGAATTTTTTTTTCTCCCAATTAAAATTGGCCGAACTACTTAAATAAATATATAAAATATTTTGCAACATTTTAAAATAAAACAACCAACTAGTATTTGAAAATTCAAAGAAAATCATTAAACGTTTTACCAAACCTAAAAAGCAATAAATTTAAAAATTATAGCCCATACTAAACCTCTAATAAACCACTCCAAACATAAATAGAAAGTCGAAAAAAATCTTTTAACATAAACATAAACATAATTGCGGAAAAGTAGAAGCGCTGGTCCTCAGGTCATGTGCACCTCCAGTCCAGTCAGATCAGGCATTCAAGCCTCCCTCAACAATATTATAATACTCACCTACATTAATCACACCTAGTGAGTCTAAAGACTCAACACATCATATTCTTGATAACAAATAATACATATAAAACCACAAGAAACAGTGAAAATACTTTTACGTAAAAATAACATTTTCATGACATGCATAAACTTCAAAACATAAACATTTTCATAAACATTTTTCATATCAACCTCACCATATTCATATACATATTATCATCAACATACACGTGTTCCTTTTTTCCTTTCGTTGAATTCAGATCGTTAATTGTGACTTTCATGTTCGTCTACATATTGGGCGATGGATCCATATAAATGTAACCACAATACTGGGCGGCGGGGATATCAGACACACTCTCACCCGTCAACTGAGCCTTGGCCTTACATATTAACATATCATCGTATTCGTATTCGTATATAAGGAAATACAATCGTCGGGCTCCCACTGGGACCTTCACCCTCACGATATCTTCAACATATCATCGTATTAGTAACAATTACTGCACTTCCTTCAACGTTTCATATTATCATCACTTTATAAAATTTTAAACATGCATATAACATTTTTCTTTAAAACCAAGCATGGAACATATCTTTAACTTTATCGTTTCATCATCAAAATCCATAAAATTTTGAAATAAAAATTTTAACATATAAAAATTCTTAAACATTTAAAATAAACATATTAGCATATAAAACAGCATTCAGAGCACTGCCATGATGTTTACTAATTTTCAGGTGTAAAATAACCGTTTTACCCCTAGAATCATGAATCGACCCCCGTGAACATATTATATTATTTTAACCCTCGTGAACCATGAATCGACCCCCGTGAGCCATGTTTTGATTTATTTTCAAGAAAGAAAACCTTAAGCTACTCTCCCCAACCTCCTTGAGCCACCTTGATTTTTCATCGAGCCAAGCTCGAGCCTTCTCAAGCCAACCCCAAGCCAGCCTCCCCTGGACCCTTCTGGACCCTAAGCACCCAAGGTCTTGACTCCTAGCTCGAAACCGAAGTCCCAACTTCAGTTGAAAGCATGGCCCAGAACTCCTAGTAGCCGTAGGACTCTTGTTTCGCACCTAGGACTCTAACCAACCAAACCAGCCCCTGGACCTGACCCCTAGCACCTTCCTAGGACCCAGACCACCTGACCTAGCCTAGCCCGAGCCCTGAACCTCCCCTGCGCGACTGCACCATGCGCGCAACACATGTGCTCTCGGGCTGGCGAGGACTCCTCCCCATCCCTATTGACTCGAGTCCTAGCATGGCTAGGACTCCCTCTCTGACCCCTCACGAGACTCTAGCCTAGCCCTGGTCCAACCGAAACCCAAGCCAAGCAAACAGTCCACAAAACTGAGCCCTAAGTTCACCCTGACAGAAAATCAATTCCAGCTTGTATTCTTGATAGTATGCAGTGTTTTGGTTGAGTTTTATGAACCTTAATCTTCGTGTGAACAACCTCAATTATACTCCTAACATGGCAGCCCTCTTAACCACATAAAAACATGAATTTGGAATAAAAAAACACAAGTTTAGAACATGTATGCATATAGTTACGAAAATAACAACTTGTGTCTCATGTTTTCCTTCAAAATATGCTTAGATAATTAATATTTTGTGATAGATGTTTGAAGGGAAGAACTATGCGTGCCTTTGCGTATCAAACGCACGAATTCTCGTTGACAATTGCGAAGAACGGTGACGAACAACCCTGGCTTGAATCCCCCTTGAAGCTTTCGAATTTCTCTTTAAAAATATGGTGTGTGTGTGCTGTGTAACTTGAGAATTTTTTTTTAGAGAGTGGGGCGTGGGGTTTAGGGTTTTAATGGTGTAGAATTGTATATTATATAGTTTTAATTAAACACTAGTCAAGCCTTGGCCCATTAAGAGGTTAATTAGGCCCATTATTGCTTAATTAAAAGATATAAAATTATTTTGTTTAATAAAGTTTGTGAATTTATTCACCGGATTGCCAATACGTTCATATTTTTGTTGAAAATCCAATACCGATAAAATTTACTTCCCGGCGTATAAAATAACCTCAAAACCTCCTATTTTCAAAAATATAAAAAGCATCAACCATATTTTAAATAATTAAAATTAATTATTTAACAAAAATATTTTCTATTTTTCAGCCCTCGGGCTCCGTTCCTCGATCGAAACTCGAATAACCCTTAAGAATACATTTTAATGTATGTAAGCATAAAAACTACTAAAACATGATATAAACATGTCACATAATCAATTTAGTAATTAAAATTATTTAATTGGCCATTTTTAATATTTCCTAAATTTTCTTGCAGTTGGATTACGTCATCTTAATTTTGGACCTTACACTCTTGATATAGCAATGGTTGCAGATTCGATCGGGATATATGAGTTGAAGGCACCGTACTGTACGCTATAGGTTATCGCAGGAATTATCAATGATATTGAAACGTCCACTCATTTTAAAATGCTACTGAAACATTATTTTTTTTTAAAAAAAAGCTAAGGCGGAAAATACACACGCTCAAAAACAATTAAATAAGTTAAACAGACGTTTTAAAAGGTCATCCAACATCTGCATAAAAATAACTGCAGTTAAAAACAATTTAACATCCTCAAACCCTACAATGTTGTTTAAAAGAATTCAAGCGTAACCTCTCAAATCCAGCTAAATCCTCAACGTAATAAAAGATGAAAATGTATAAAACAAACAATGATCATCCATGACCCATATACATATAGTGTAAGGTCCAAAATTAAGACGATGTAATCCAACTGCATCCAAATCTAGAAGATATGAAAAATAGTTAATTAATTGATTTTAAATAATAAATAGATTATGTGATATGTTTATATGACGTTTTAGCAGTTTTTCTACTTATATGCATTAAAATTATTTTTAAGGATTATTCGAATTGCGATCGAGGAATGGAGACCAATGGTTGAAAAATGGAAAATGTTTTAATTAAATAAATGTTTTTAATTATTTAAAATAAGATTGATGATTTTTTTTATTTTTGAAAATAAAGAGTTTTGAGGTGATTTTATACGTCGGGACGTAATTTTTATCGCTGTTGGTTTTTCAACAAAAATGCGAACGTTTTGACAACCTGGCTAATAAATTCACCAACTTTGTTAAGCAAAATAATTCTTAATTGCACTAAGGGGCTTAATTGGCCTAATTAACTCCCCTAATAGGCCTAAGCTTTGTTAATGTGTTAATTAAATATTTAAAGTGCAAAAACCTTACTCCAATTCCATAATATCCCACGCCCCACCCTAGCACACACATTCAAGGACTCTTTTCTCTCCAAGTACACGGCACACATAATATTCAATGGAAATTTTTCGAAAGTTGCAAGGAAAAATCCAGCCAACGTCTTCATGTCATTTTTCTTCAATCAGCAACGTTTAATCGTGCGTTAAATACGCAAATACACGCCATATTCTTCCCCTTACTCATCTATCACACCATAACAATTGTTTAAAAAACGTTTTGCATGAAAAACAAGTTGTATCATGGAATATTTTCGTTTTCCTATCATATGTGATTTTTAAAACACGGTTTATGATCCAAAAACATGTATATTATGTTGTTAAGGGGCTGCCATGATTAGGGTATTGATCCAGGATCTTTTAAACGAGTTTTAGGGTCCTAAGAACGCACACAACACGCTGAAAATATGAACCAAACAAGCTGGGAACCGAAAACATGTGTTTGATTATCATAGGGCTCGGTTTATGGGAGTTTTGGCTAGGCTTTGGTCTCGGCTGGGACCAGACAAAATTAAGACGACGTAATTCAACTGCATGCAAATCTAGGAAATATGAAAAAGATTAGTTTAATTGATGTTAATTGCTAAATGATTATGTGACATGTTTATATGATGTTTTAGTAGTTTTTCTACTGACATGTATTGAAATTAAGGGTTATTCGAGTTGCGACCGAGAAACGGAGACCGAGGAACAAAAAAATGAAAAATGTTTTTATTAAATAATTATTTTTATTTATTTAAAATATGATTGATGATTTTTATTATTTTTGAAAATAAAGGTTTTTGAGGTGATTTTATACGCCGGGACGTAAATTTTATTGGTGTTGATTTTTCAACAAAAATACGAACGTGTTGGCAACCCGGCTAATAAATTCACAAACTTTCCTACTCAAAATGATTTTTAATATTTTATTAAGCACTAATGGACCTAATTTACCTCTTTAATGGGCCTAAGCCTTGTTAGTGGTTTATTAAGTATTTAAAATACAAATTTCACCAGATACCCTACCATTCCCATGCCCCACACCCCAACTCACTCAAAATTCTCTGAAAACCACATGGCACTCACATACTTTGAAGGAAGAAGCATCGAAATCTTCTAGTGTTCCAATCCAGGGTCGTTTGTCGCCGTTATTCGCGATCGTCAACGTAATTCGTGCGTGAAATACACAAAGACACACCATATTCTTTCTTTCAAACATCTATCACACCATAGTAATTAACTAAGCATATTTTGAAGGAAAAACATGGCACACAAGTTGTAATTTTCATAACTACATGCATACGTGTTCTAAACTTGTGATTTTTTATTCCAAAAACATGTTTCTATGTTGTCATGGGGCTGCCATGGTTAGGGTGTTGATCAAGGATGTATTTTCACGAGTTTAGAGTCCTAAGAACACACCAAAAACGCTGCAAATCAAGAAACGATCAAGCTGGAACCATATTCTGTCATGGTTGTTGTAGGGCTCGGTTTTTGAGGACTTGGTGGATGGGCTTGGTCTCGGATTGGGTCCAGGGCTATCTAGGGTCAAGAATGAGGCTAGGAAGGAGTCTTATCCATGCTGGGACTCGAGCACAAGGGCTGGGAAGGAATCATAGCAAGCTAGGACTCCAACCCGAGAAGCCCATGCTATCATGTTTTATGCAGCAATCGTGCAAAGGCTCAGGGCTCGGCCAAGGGGCTCGAGCTGGGCTAGGTCAAGGAGTTAGAGTCCTAGGAGGGTGCTTGAGGGACTTGTTAGAAGGCTGGCTCGGTGGGCTAGGTCCTAGGCGCGATGGAAGAGTCCTATGTCTAAGGGATTTCTCGGCCACTTCATGCATCAGCTTGTGTGGTTTGATTTTGGGGCTAGGGTTAGTTTCCTATGGTTCTTAGGGTCCAGCAGGGTCCAAGGGATGGTTGGCTTGAGGTTGGCTCATGATGGTTCGAGCATGGCTTGACAAAAATAGGAGATGGCTCGAGGGGAAGTCTAGGCGTGAAATTAGGTTTTCCTCTTTGAAAAATAAATAAAAATATGGCTCATGGGGGTCGAGTTTTGGTTCATGAGGGCTAAAATAATATTAAAAGTCTAAGTTTTGAATTTGGAACTTTATATTAAAGCTTGAAATTATTCGGGATTAAAACGCATTAAAAGAGAATAAGTAAAGATTAATTAAAAAGTCTAGTATTTAAGCTAAATAAATTAATGAAAAAATTAATTTAAGCTTAAATAATTAATTGGGACATGTTAGAGTCAATGAAATTAAGCAAATGTCAAAAACGTGAAATTTTACGTCTAAGTGTAAAACGGTAATTTTACACCTAAAAATTAGTAAACGTCATGGCAATGCTCTGATTGCTGTTTTATATGTTAATATATTTATTTTAAATGTTTATGGATTTTAATGATTTAATAAGGACATTTAAAATATATGTTGCATGCTTGATTTAAAGAAAAACGATATTTATATGCATGTTTTTATTAAGTGATGGAAATACGAAAAGTTGAAGGATGTGAAGGGATTGTGACTGATACGATGATAAAAATACGTTGATATGTTAATATGTTGGCCAAGGCTCAGTTGACAAGTGAGAGTGTCGCTGATGTCCCCGCCGCCCAGTACTGTGGTTTTATGTAGATGGATCCATCGCCCCAATACGAATACAAATACAAGTCACAATCAATGATCTGAATTCAACAAACATGAATATGTTATGATGTATATGAATATGAACATGTTGATATGAAAATGTTTATGTAATTGTCTATGTTTAAAGTTTATGCATTATTATGAAAATGTTATTTTAAGTACATGTATTTTTAACTGTTGTATTTTATCTGTATGACTTTTTCCTATGATTTTCAAATACTAGTTGGTTGTTTAATTTTAAAAATAGTGAAAAATACTTTATTTGTTTTGTACATGCTCTGTCGAATTTATAAGAGATTTTTTAAATAAAAAAATTAGAAATTTTTAAGAAAAACGAGTAGTGGACGTTTCAGTTGGTATCATAACAAAGGTCCTGTAAAGGAGTTGTGCCACCATCAGTGCTGGGAAGCTCAGTCGTCAAGCCTCAAATTTGTAAGTTTACATGCTTTATATGATCTATATGTTGTTACCTGCATGATTACATGAAATATATATTTATGTCACATGTTAAATAAGCTATATGAAAATATATGATTCATATGTTTACAATTTCTAAAATGAATAAGAATATGAAGCATGATTAGAAAACTTAGATTTAAATGCATGTTGGTTACATTAGAATTTGGAAAACGTTCAGATATAATGCCTCCTAGACGCGCACCTATCAACAGACAGGCAGAGGCTGCTGAGGATCAGAATGTTAATGCACCCCCACCTCCTAATGGGGATGCTGCTACTCGTGCATTGGTGGGGAAGGATCGTTTATTTGAGCAGTTTCAGCAGGCTCCTAGGCCACAGCAAGATGTTTATGATCAGTTCCGGAGGCTAGGGCTGAAGGAATTTTCTGGCACCACAGACCCGTTTGCTGCGGAGGCTTGGATACGTGCACTCGAGGTGCACTTTTGCTATTTGAACATGGGAGATGCTGACTTTGTTAGGTGTACCACTTACATTTTTAGGGATGATGCTTTGCTATGGTGGGAAGGTATTGAGCATGAGATTAATATCGCTACTCTTACTTTGGCTCGTTTCAAAGAGATATTCTAAAATATTTTACTGCTGATGTTAGAGGGAGATTGAAGAGGGAATTTATGACTCTCCGTCAGGGAGATACATCTGTTGCTGAATTTGTAAAGAAATTGGATAGAAGTTGCCACTTTGTACCCCTTATTTCGAAGGATGCCGTGGAGAAGCTTAGACGCTTAATGGATGGTCTACGACCTACCATATGGCATAATGTTATGATGATGCATCCCTTGGATTATGCTACTGCTACCGCTTATGCATTTCAGGCTGAGCAATGTTTGAAAGACATCGATTTTGAGATGCAGCGCAAGAGACAGCAACACTAAAATAATAATCAGCCCAACAAGAAGTCATACATGGGTCGTCATAGACCTCAGGGGCCTCAAAAGCCCCAAGGTCAAGTCAAGAAGCAAGGACAGCAAAAGCCACCATAACAAGGAGCATCGAAGCTTGCTAAGGGGCTACCATGCAAGAAGTGCAATCGCCTGTATTATGGACAGTGCGTGTGGGGTACTACTAAGTGCTTCATATGCAAGGAAGAAGGGCACAAGGATGCTGGTTGCCCGAAAAAGAATGGACCTACTGTTGGGCGATCATATGTTACGAATGCAGAGGAAGCGGAAGAGGAGCCAAACACGACTCTTATAACGAGTAACCTAGTAATTTAACATTTTTATATTGCTTTTATTGCATGAAATGTTGAATTGGTTATTAGAATTGAATTTGGAGCAAGATTAACCTAGTAGAAATTAGGTTGCATGTTCTACCTTAGTTGGAAGTTAAGATATGATTTTAGAAACCTTAGAATTGGTATTGATTTTGAGCCTTATTTTATGCAAAAGATGAAATAATTCCAAATAAAAAGTTTTATGCCCAAAAACTAAAGAAAATCATAATTAATGGTTAGAATAGGGTTTCGAATTTATTGAGGGGTCTAAGTGCAATTTTCGTAAGTTTAAGGACTAAAATGTAAATATCAAAAATTTAAAGGACCTGATTGAAATTTACCAAAAATTATAGGGACTTAGATGCAATTTTCGAATTCTTAAGGACAAATTATGCAATTTTCGAAATTTAAGGGACAAAAATGTGAATTTTCAAAAATATAATGGTCAAATTGCAATTATTCAAAAAATGGGGACTAAAATGCAAATTTAAAAAATTTGAAAGGCTAAATGTAATTTTTCAAGAAATGCTTAAGTTTGGGAAATCAATGATAGAAATTCCTTAAGCTTCAACTCAAAAAGATTTAAAAGACATTTTGGCTGCAGGGAGGATTATCATTCAAGGTGTCGCAACCTATGCACTGCTAGATTCAGGAGCTACACATTCCTTCTTATCTGAAACCTTCACCAACCGACTGAATATTATTCCTGAAGATATGGCTTAGCGTTTCAAAGTTTCTATTCCTTCGGTGATCAAATGCTTACGTCTAAAATTGTCAAGAATCTGGAGCTTTATTTATTAAAAGATGTGGTTCGGGCAGATCTTATTGTGCTCCCCATGCCTGAATTTGATATCATACTTGGTATGGATTGGTTATCAGCGAATGGATCTTCGATTGATTTTTGTCAGCGATCAGTGTCTATTCGACTACCTAGTGGTAAATCTTTTGTCTATGAGGCGACGAGAAACAAGCAAATGTCGAACATTATCTCTTGTCTGTGTGCGAGGTATCTTATTAGACGTGGATGCCAAGCTTTTCCAACATGTGTCACTATAGCACATGCTCCTATCAGTCAGAAGTTGGAGGATGTTGATATTGTCAGAGACTTTCCTAGCGTCTTTCCTGAGGACGTTTCTAGCATTCCACCCGATCGTGAGGTGGAAATTTCTATTGAGTTTATCGGGCACTGTTCCTATATCTAAAGCACCTTATCATCTAGCACCCGCTGAAATGAAAGAATTAAAAGATCAAATCCAAGAATTGATAGACAAAGGTTTTATTCGCCCTAGTTATTCTCCATGGGGCGCACCGGTATTATTTGTGAAGAATAAATATGGTGTATGCGACTCTATATTGATTTATCGAGAGCTGAATAGAGTCATTGTCAAGAATAAGTATCATCTATGAAGAATTGAAGATTTATTTGATCAGTTGCAAGGAGCATTGATATTTTCGAAGATTGATCTTCGTTTTGGATACCATCAATTGAAAGTGAAAGAGTCGTATGTTTACAAGACAACGTTTTGTACTAGATATGGGCACTACGAGTTTATGGTCATGCCATTTGGGTTGACCAATGCGCCAACCATCTACATGGATCTCCTGAATCGCGTATTATAGCCGTGTCTTGATCAGTTTATTATAGTCTTCATTAATGATATATTGATCTTTGAAGAATAAAGAGGAGCATAATCGTCATTTGAGGACAGCACTGCAAGTACAGTTAGATAGAAAGCTATATGCAAAATTCAGCAAGTGTGAGTTTTGGCTTGATCGAGTGGCATTCTTAGGCCACATCATTTCCAGTGGTGGTGTTGAAGTTGATCCAAGTAAAGTTGAGGCAGTGAAAGAATGAGCAGTACCTAAGAGTGTTACCGAGATTCGTAGTTTCTTGGGATTAGCTGACTATTATCGCAAGTTTATTCAGAGATTCTCATCTATAGCGGTACCCATGACCGCCTTGACAAAGAAGAATGCAAAGTTTGTATGGGGATCCGAGTGTCAAGACAGTTTTGATAAGTTGAAGCGAGCCTTAATATCAGCGCCAATGTTATCTATGCCATCGGAGCAATGAGAGTATGTTGTATATACCGATGCTTCTAAACTTTGTTTGGGCACGGTTCTGATGCAAAATGACCGAGTTATAAATTATGCATCGAGACAGTTGAAAATTCACGAGAAAAACTACTCTACTCATGATCTTGAGCTTGCAGCGGTAGTTTTTGCATTGAAGATTTGGAGATATTACTTGTATGGGGAGAAGTGCAAAATATTCACCGATAATAAAAGTTTGAAATACTTCTTCACCCAAAGGGAATTGAATATGAGACAGCGAAGATGGCTTAAATTAGTAAAGGACAACGACTGTGAGATTAGCTATCATCCGGGGAAAGCTAATGTTGTGGCAGACGCATTAAGCCGAAAAGCAGCAGTTATTACTCATTTATCGCTTCAAAGACTGTTGCAGTCCGAGATACAGCGGTTTGAGCTTACAGTATATGCTAGGGGCGAGGCCCCTAATCTTACCACATTATCAGTACAGTCGACTTTGAGAGATAAAATTCGTGAGGGACAGTCCATTGATGAGCAATTGCAAAAGTGGAGAGCAAGAGATGAAGCCAAGGGCCGGAAATTATATTCTGAGGTGGATGGTATAGTTCGTTATCGAGATCGTTTATGGGTTCCAAGTGATGATTCTTTGAGAGATCTCATTATGAAGGAAGCTCATGACATACCATATTCCATTCATCCGAGAAGCACGAAAATGTACAAGGATTTACAATTGTTATATTGTTGGCCAGGCATGAAGAGAGATATTATGCAATTTGTGACCGAATTTTTGACATGTCAGCAAGATAAAGCAGAGCATCAGAGGCCAGCGGGAAAGCTTAAGACACTTCCTATTCCCGAGTGGAAATGAGAAAATATCACGATGGGCTTTGTGCTGGGTTTGCGGAAGACTATTAAAGGATTCAATGCTATTTGAGTGCTTGTTGATCGTCTTACGAAATCAGCTCATTTTCTACCTATCAAGACGACCTTCACCATGATTTAGTATGCAGAGTTATATGTTCGAGAGATAGTTCGTTTGCATGGGATTCCTGTGTCTATTATTTCTGACAAAGATCCGAGATTTACTTCATCTTTTTGGAAGAGTCTGCATGCAGCGATGAAGAACAAGTTATTATTCAGTACAACATTCAATCCTCAAACCGATGGTCAGTCCGAGAGAGTTATTAAAATTTTAGAAGATTTACTGCGAGCTTGTGTGATTGATTTCCAAGGCAGTTGGAAATCGAAATTACCATTAGTGGAGTTCACCTACAATAATAGCTATCAATCATCTATCAGGATGGCTCCTTTTGAGGCACTTTATGGATGAAATGTAGATCTCCTATTCATTGTGACGAGGTTGGGGAAGAAGAGAGATTGGTTCGGATGTGATTGAAGAGACTGCGAAGCTTGTAGTCAAAATTCGTGAAAGAATGAAGACTGTACAAAGCCGACAAAATATTTATGCTGACAAGAGACGAAAGGACTTAGAGTTTGCAGTGGGAGACCACGTATTTGTGAAAATAGAACCTATGAAAGGTGTTATGCGATTTGGCAAGAAAGGCAAGCTTAGTCCAAGATGTATATGTCCGTTTGAGATTTTGGAGAGGCTTAGGACATTAACTTATAGAGTGGCATTGCCACCGATGCTTTCTGGGATTCACAATGTGTTCCATATTTCGATGCTGCGAAAGTACATGTCGAATCCATCACATGTACAAAATTATGAACCTCTACAATTTACTCCAAATACGACCTATGAGGAAAGACCTGTCCAAATCTTAGGAAGACAAGAAAGAATACTCCGAAACAAAGTCATTCCAGTGGTCAAGGTCAAGTGGCTAAATCACTCGGAAGAAAAAGCTACTTGGGAAACCAAGAGAAACTTGAGGAGTATCTATCCAGAGCTATTCGGTAAGTTCTAATTTTGAGGACAAAATTTTATTTAAGGGGGGAGGAATGGTAAGGTCCAAAGTTAAGACGACGTAATCTAATTGCATTTAAATCTAGGAAATATGAAAAATGATTAATTTAATTGATGTTAATTGCTAAATTGATTATGTGACATGTTTATATGATGTTTTATTAGTTTTTCTACTTACATGCATTAAAATGTATTTTTAAGGGTTATTCAAGTTGCGATCGAGGAACGGAGACCGAGGGCTGAAAAATGGAAAATGTTTTTATTAAATAATTGTTTTTAATTATTTAAAATATGATTGATGCTTTTTCTTATTTTTGAAAATAAGGGATTTTGAGGTGATTTTATATGCCGGGACGTAAATTTTATCAGTGTTAGTTTTTCAACAAAAATACAAACGTGTTGGCAATTCGGCTAATAAATTCACAAAATTTTCTATTAAAAACTATTTGTAATATTTTAATTAAGCACTGATGGACCTAATTAACCTCCTTAATGGGACTAAGACTTGTTAGTTGTTTATTAAGTATTTAAAATACAAATTTCACCCCATCCCTACCATTCCCACGTCCCACACCCCAACTCACTCAAAATTCTCTCTAAACCACACGGCACACACATAATTTGAAGGAAGAAGCATCGAAATCTTCTAGTGTTCCAAGAAAAGGTCATTCGTCGTCATTCTTCACGATCGTCAATGTAATTTGTGCATAAAATATGAAAAGGCACACCATATTCTTCCCTTCAAACTTCTATCACATCATAGTAATTATCTAAGCATATTTTGAAGGAAAAACATGGCACACAAGTTGTTATTTTCGTAACTATATGCATACATGTTCTAAACTTGTGATTTTTTATTCCAAAAACATGTTTCTATGTTGTAAAGGGGCTGACATGGTTAGGTTGTTGATCAAGGATTTATTTACACGAGTTTAGAGTCCTTAGAATACACCAAAAACGCTGCACATCAATAAACGATCAAGCTGGAAAAATATTCTGTCATGGTGGTTGTAGGGCTCGGTTTTCGGGGACTTGGTGGCTGGGCTTGGTCTTGGCTTGGGGCCAGGGCTAGCTAGGGTATTGTAAGACCCTGGCTCTGTCCTCAGACCCTGCAATCACAGTTCCTGGACTCAGACCAGCTTGCACTTACTCATCGGAGTAAAGTTGAGGCAGTCATCAATTGGTCTAGACCGACATAAGTTCCTGAGGTACGTAGTTTTATGGGTTTGGCAGGCTATTATCGTAGATTTATTGAAGGATTCTCACAGATTGCGAGGCCAATTACCCAGCTGACACAAAAGAATGTACCATTTATTTGGTCGCAAGCATGTGAGGCTAGTTTTGTTGAACTTAAGCAGAGATTGACTAGTGCTCTAGTTCTGACTATTCCATCAGGTGTAGGAGGATTTATAGTTCACACTGATGCTTCACATCAAGGACTGGGTTATGTATTAATGCAGCATGGCCGTGTTGTTGCCTATTATGCTTCACGACAGTTGAAGCCACATGAGTTTAAATACCCAGTGCCTGACTTGGAACTAGCAGCAGTGGTTTTTGCCTTAAAGATTTGGCGTCACTACTTGTATGGTGAGAAATTTGAGATATTCACTGATCATAAGAGTTTGAAATACCTCTTTTCACAAGCGGAGCTGAACATGAGACAGAGGCGTTGGTTAGATTTGTTGAAAGACTATGATTACGAAATAAAATATTATCAAGGAAAGTCTAATGCAGCAGCCAATGCTTTGAGCCGAAAAGTATGCAACATGTCCTTGATCACTAGCAGTGTATCTGACTTAATAGAAGAATGTTGTCTTTCTGGTTTGGATTTTGTGGTAGATACTCAATCTGTAAGAGTATTTATGATTCAGGCAGAGCCAGAGTTGTTTGTAAAGATTAAAGAGGCTCAAATGTTAGATCAAAGCATTCAGAAATCAGTTGAACTCGTCAGATCAGGACATCGATCAGAATTTCAGGTTATTAATGAGGTTATTTTGTTTATGAATGATCGTATTGTAGTTCCTAATAATTCAGATTTGAGGATACAGATTTTGCGTGATGCTCATTGCAGTAAATTCAGTGTACACCCTGGAAGTAAAAAGATGTACAATGATTTAAAGAAACAATTTTGGTGGAAAAGAATGAAATCTGACATAGCAGAGTTTGTATCTCGTTGTTTGAATTGTCAACAAGTGAAAGCAGAAAGAAAGCGACCAAGAGGTCTTTTGCATAGCCTTAAGGTTCCAGAATGGAAGTGGGACCATATCACCATGGACTTTGTCACGAAATTGCCGAGGTCGTCGAGGGGTTGCGATTCAATTTGGGTTATCGTTTATAGATTAACCAAGTCTTCATGTTTTATTCCTTATCAGATGACATGTAGGCATGATCAGATGGCCAGATTATACATCAGAGAAGTTTTGAGATTGCATGGTGTGCCTAAGTCAATTGTATCAGATCGTGATCCCAGATTTTCTTCTCATTTTTGGCAGAGTTTACAAGAGGCCCTTGGTACTCGTTTGCATTTGAGTACAGCATATCATCCTCAGACAGACGGACAGTCAGAACGTACTATTCAGACATTAGAGGATATGCTGAGACCTGTAGTGATGGATTTTGGTATTGGTTGGCAGGATTCGTTACCGCTTGTCGAGTTTTCTTATAACAACAGTTATCAAGTGAGCATTGGAATGTCACCATTTGAAGCATTATATGGCAGGAAGTGTCGATCTCCTCTGTATTGGGACGATTTATCTGAAGCACCAATTGTAGGACCTGATATGATAAGATATATGACATAGAAGGTGAAATTGATTTAGAGTCGTATGAGAGCTGCTCAGGATAGATAGGCTAAGTATGCGAACATCAGGAGATGGTCGTTGATTTTTGAGAAAGGAGACATAGTTTTTCTGAAAATATCTCCTTTTAGTGGTACAGTTAGATTTGGAAAGAAGGGTAAATTATCACCGAGATTCATAGGTCCGTATGAGATTTTGGAACGTGTTGGTGATTTTGTTTATAGATTAGCTCTTCCTCCTGCGCTATCAAGTGTTCATGATGTTTTTCATGTGTCCATGTTGAGGAAATATCATCCAGATCCTTTTCATGTACTTCCACCTGATGAGGTTGAGTTAGATCAGAATTTGAGCTACATTGAGAGACCGATTCAGATTCTAGACAGAAAAGATAAACAACTCAGAAATAAATTGATACCATTAGTTAAAGAACAGTGGAGCAGACATGGTGTCGAGGAGGCAACTTGGGAATTAGAAGATAAAATGAGACAAGAATATCCAGAGTTATTCAAATGAACTATGCTTCTATTCTCGGTTTTATTTTCATTATTGATTATTACATGTTAGACTTGAAAGAGATGATTGGTTTTGAGGACGAAATCTATTTTAGTGGGGAGGAATTGTAATGCCCGAATTTTTAAAAATGTGGCAGTAGAATGGAATAGATAATGGAGGGGTAGAATCAAAGGTGGAATTTGAGCTAAATAGGTAATGGAAGTACAGAAACAGTATGAAAAATGTGACAGTAGTTGTGGTTTTTAGCATAATGTTTTGTATATTGATCCATTAGATGTGAGGCCACTTTCATTAGAAAGAAAAGACATAAGGCTATAACTTTCATGTTTTGAGTTTTGTTCAAATCATTAGGGAAGACGAGCCAAACGCGCCCCGAAGTGTGTCGTGCGTATCGTCGTTCCTACAATGACACATGTTGGGAGATTGAGCATAACTTTTTACTCAAACCTCCAAATGACATGAGGCCAATTGGAGATGCAAGCTAAGACATAGGCTAGAACTTTCCTGTTTACCACTTTTCCTAATTCTGAAGGAAAGAGGCGTTTCGGAAGCAATCTTTGACGTAGCTGTGCGCAGAGCGCGCCCGAGCGGAAAAAGATGTCCGCCCGGTCGGGACTTGTTCGAAAATTTTATATTTATGGCCGAGAGTTCCGCGCCCGAGCGGAAAAAGATGTCCGCCCGAGCGCCCTGCAAGTTAAGAAAACGTGTTTTGGTGTTTGGGAAGGCATAAAATCGAATGGGATCATCTTTTTACTCATTTTCATTCTCTTTCTTTTCTCTCCATTGGTCTTAGAGGTAGGGTTCTTCATTCTCCTTCAATCCAATTTCTTCCTAGACATTAATCTTTGATTGAAGTCTTAATATTTGTTTGGAGATTAGAAGTTCTTCTCCTCAAGAGTGTATAAGCAAGGTAAGAAAGCTTATTTCCTTGGTTTAGTGATTGAAGGGAAAACAATGTGTTGTTTGGTTTGAGTGTTGAGGTAAAGTTGTTAATATAATGATTGATGGTATTATTATTGTATGTATTGATATTTTGTAAAGAAATGGAATTGTAGAGAAGCTAACTCTTTAGCACGCACGTCACGTGTTTGACAAAATGATTCAATGAATGTTTTTATGTCATATTACGGTTAAAAAATGATATGGATTCCTTCTTTACACTATTGTTGGGATTTGAGTTTTCTTGAATATCCAAATTGTGGATCTTGATTCGAAGTATTATTGAATTAATTATGAATTTTGTACAAAAATTGCTCTGTTTTGATAAATGATCTGAGTTCTTGAGTTATAGTAGAATTCAGAGGTTCAAGACTTCTCACCTACACATTTCGATCTTCTTTTGGTAATATTTGAAAGGTATGTTACGGTCGGTAACATACGAGGTAAAAGTATCATTTTTATTTTAAATTGAAAACTCTATGGCTCGATGAACTATTGGTGATTTGATGATGATTGTTGTATTGAGATTAGTTGATTATGATATCGAAATGATGATATTGATTTGCATCATTACATTGCATATTGAGCCACTTTTTGATTCAGATTTGATATGGCGGAGGTCGTCATGATTTAGTGATTTGTTGGACGTATGGGGCTATAGTTGAGTTGGCATAGTGTATGCGGAGGTTGCTGCCATGGCCTGAACACTCTCTATAGGCGCACCATAGTCCTGGGATGGTAGAACACAGCACCCCACCCCGAGCAGATGGGTCGGTGGATGTTGCTGGGTGATTCTATTCCCTTGGGTACCCTATGACCAGATGATTCACTTGATCCTGAGATTTATTGATAGCCCACAGCTTCTGATCATGCATTGCATTATAGTGCATCTTTATGAATTTTATATGAGATATTTGAAATGTTAATTCTCATATGTTATTGATTGTATCATACTGGGTTTATACTCACCGGCACGTCGGCTACCTCCTGTTATCATGTGCTTGACGGTAGGTGAGGCGAGGTTGGGGATGCCAGAGTCCAGCTCCAGGCGAGGAGATACGAGTTAGAGTGGGATTCTCGGGTCTTAGGAGCTATGTTATGATGTTTGGATTTCTTTGGTTCACTACTTTTTGTTGGCATGTTGAAAATTATATTTCAAACATTTGAGACCATTAAATTATTTTGACGATGTTTATGTGAATTTTTGAACCACAAATTACGTATTTATTAAATCATTTGGTTTGTTACAATTATAATTATTAGTATTAGATATCGGACCCGGGGCCCCACATTAGGTGGTATCAGAGCGTAAGATATTTGGGAACATGGTAGATCGAGTCAGTTTGAATTGCTTGATCATGTGATATATTTGTTAGCATTTTCATTGTGCTATGATGTGAAATACATTATTTAAATTGAGATATTATATTGTTGAGTTTTATTCGAGATTTTTGAGATTGTTGAGTCTCAAGAGCCAGAGATGATTGATAAAAGATTGAGATGATTATGATATTGTGATTTTATATTTGTTTGATCTATTTTATATCAGACATGGCTACTCGAGGTAGAGGTCGTGATAGACCTAGACAGGACATACCAGTGGCACAAGATCAGGGCAGTGCTACTCATACTCAGATGGATATAACTCCGACTCCGATGGAGATACTGTTAGCCAGATTTCAGTCTTTGCACCCACCGATGTTGAAGGGTACCGAGAATGCATTAGAGTGTGAGAACTGGTTGGAGAATATGGATCAATTATTTGAATCTCTTGAGTATCCAGATGATCGTAGAATCAAATTAGTTGTTCATCAGTTATTGGATGTTGCTAAGAGTTGGTGGATAATGACCAAGAAAGCTTTAGAGGGTCGAGGTACGATTGTTACCTGGGATATTTTTAAATCTGAATTTTATCAGCGTTTCTTTCCTACCTCTTACAGGAAAGATAGGGGAGCCGAGTTTGCAAATTTAAACAGGGAAATCTGAATATTGAGGACTATGTTGCCAAGTTCTCGAATTTACTGAGATTTGCTCCTCATGTAGCATCCAATGAAGAAGCTAAGGCTGGTCATTTCATAAATGGTCTTAATCCTCATATATTTACCCTGGTTAATACTGGAAGGCCTCACTTTTGCTGAGGCTCTTGATCGAGCCAAGGGAGCTGAAACTGGAATCATTAGGCAGAGAGGTTCTCAGTATTCGCAACGACCCCAACAACCACAGTTCCGACAGCAGTTCAGACAGGGTAATACTGGTGGTAACAGTGGCAACATAAGAGAGCAGTTCAAGGCTAGAGGCAAACAATTTAAGAGGCATGGAAGTAATTTTTCGTGTTCTAGTGGATCGAGACAGTCTGGTTCAGTTCAGAGCACTGTTTATTCAGGCCCGACTTGTGGTCAGTGCGGTGGTAGACATTATAACGATCGGTGTAGAGGAGTTTCGGGAGCTTGCCATTTGTGTAACCAGGTGGGACACTATGGTTGAGTGTGTCCAAATCGTGGCAGTGATATATCTCAGAGTGGGGGATCATCGAGACAGACACCTCACCAGAATTGTCAGACCCCTACAGTTCATTATTATCAGCAATCAAACCGGTCAGATAAAAAACAACATATTGGTGGCCACAGGGTAGGACAGCCACCTAGACAGCAGGCTCGAGTTTTAGCACTCACTGAGGATGAGGCACATAATGCTCCAGATAATGTTATTGCAGGTAATAGTTTTCTTTCAAGTTATCCTGCTTATGTTTTGATGGATACTGGTGCATCACATACTTTCATAGATGAGCACTTTGTATCATTGCATTCATTGCATTCTATGCCATTATCATCTACATTATCTATTTCTACTCCACTGGGCAAAGTGATGAGGTCAGCAGAAATGATAAGTGGTTGTGAATTTTGTTATGAGGATAATGTCATTGAGATTGATTGCATTGTGTTGGAGATGTCTGATTTTGACTGCATAGTTGGTATTGACATGTTGACAAGATACAGGGCTATGTAGATTGTTTCCAGAAGATTGTTAAGTTTAGACCTGATATGACAGATCACTGGACATTCTATGGTAAAGGTTCTCGAGCAAAGATTCCTTTGATATCTGTTTTGCCCATGACTCGTTTGTTGCAGAAAAGAGCCGAATGTTTCTTGGTTTATGCGATTGATATGTCAAGGTCAATACCTAAATTGGCAGATATTCCAATTGTTAGTGAATTTTCAGATGTATTTCCAGATGAAATTCCAGGATTTCCTCCAGTCCGAGAGGTTGAGTTCAACATTGAGTTGATGCCAGGTACACAGCCTATTTCTAGAGCTCCTTATAGGATGGCGCCAATTGAACTGAAGGAACTAAAGGAACAACTTGAGGATCTATTGGCTAAAGGATATATAAGACCAAGTATTTCACCTTGGGGTGCTCCGGTTTTATTTGTGAAGAAAAAAGACGGGTCAATGAGGCTTTGTATCGATTATAGACAGTTGAATAAAGCCACGATAAAGAATAAGTATCCTTTGCCAAGGATTGATGATCTCTTTGACCAGTTGCAGGGTTCTTCAGTATATTATAAGATTGATTTAAGATCCGGATATCATCAGTTAAGAGTTAAAGAGGCAGATGTGCCTAAGACTGCTTTTCGTATCAGGTATGGACATTTTGAATTTTTGGTTATGCCTTTTGGGTTGACCAATGCACCTGCGGTATTTATGGATTTGATGAACCGTGTGTTTCAACGGTATATAGATCAATTTGTTGTGATCTTCATTGATGATATTCTTATTTATTCAAAATATGAAGTTGAGCATGTCGAGCACTTGAGAGCTGTTTTGCAAATTTTGAGAACTGAAAAGTTGTATGCTAAATTATCGGAATGTGAGTTTTGGTTGGATAGAGTGGTTTTCCTTAAACATGTGATTTCAAGTGCAGGTATATAAGTTGATCCGAGTAAAGTTGAGGCAGTCATCAATTGGTCTAGACCGACATCAGTTCCTGAGGTACGTAGTTTTATGGGTTTGGCAGGCTATTATCGCAGATTTATTGAAGGATTCTCACAGATTGCGAGGCCAATTACCCAGCTGACACAAAAGAATGTACCATTTATTTGGTCGCAAGCATGTGAGGCTAGTTTTGTTGAACTTAAGCAGAGATTGACTAGTGCTCCAGTTCTGACTATTCCATCAGGTGTAGGAGGATTTACAGTGCACACTGATGCTTCACATCAAGGACTGGGTTGTGTATTAATGCAGCATGGCCGTGTTGTTGCCTATGCTTCACGACAGTTGAAGCCACATGAGTATAAATACCCAGTGCCTGACTTGGAACTAGCAGCAGTGGTTTTTGCCTTAAAGATTTGGCGTCACTACTTGTATGGTGAGAAATTTGAGATATTCACTGATCATAAGAGTTTGAAATACCTCTTTTCACAAGCGGAGCTGAACATGAGACAGAGGCGTTGGTTAGATTTGTTGAAAGACTATGATTGCGAAATAAAAAATTATCCAGGAAAGTCTAATGCAGCAGCCGATGCTTTGAGCAGAAAAGTATGCAATATGTCCTTGATCACTAGCAGTGTATCTGACTTAATAGAAGAATGTTGTCTTTCTGGTTTGGATTTTGTGGTAGATACTCAACCTCTAAGAGTATTTATGATTCAGGCAGAGCCAGAGTTGTTTGTAAAGATTAAAGAGGCTCAAAGTTTAGATCAAAGCATTCAGAAATCAGTTGAACTCGTCAGATCAGGACATCGATCAGAATTTCAGGTAATTAATGAGGGTATTTTGTTTGTAAATGATCGTATTGTAGTTCCTAATAATTCAGATTTGAGGATACAGATTTTGCGTGATGCTTATTGCAGTAAATTCAGTGTACACCCTGGAAGTAAAAAGATGTACAATGATTTGAAGAAACAATTTTGGTGGAAAAGAATGAAATCTGACATAGCAGAATTTGTATCTCATTGTTTGAATTGTCAACAAGTGAGAGCAGAAAGAAAGCGACCAGGAGGTCTTTTGCATAGCCTTAAGGTTCCAGAATGGAAGTGGGACCATATCACCATGGACTTTGTCACGAAATTGCCGAGGTCGTCGAGGGGTTGCGGTTCAATTTGGGTTATCGTTGATAGATTAACCAAGTCTTCATGTTTTATTCCTTATCAGATGACATATATGCATGATCAAATGGCCAGATTGTACATCAGAGAAGTTTTGAGATTGCATGGTGTGCCTAAGTCAATTGTATCATATCGTGATCCCAGATTTTCTTCTCATTTTTGGCAGAGTTTACAAGAGCCCCTTGGTACTCGTTTGCATTTGAGTACAGAACATACAATTCAGACATTAGAGGATATGCAGAGAGCTGTAGTGATGGATTTTGGTATTGGTTGGGAGGATTCGTTACCGCTTGTCGAGTTTTCTTATAACAACAGTTAACAAGTGAGCATTGGAATGTCACCATTTGAAGCATTATATGGCAGAAAGTGTCGATCTCCTCTGTATTGGGACGATTTATCTGAAGCACCAATTGTAGGACCTGATATGATAAGAGATATGACAGAGAAGGTGAAATTGATTCAGAGTCGTATGAGAGCTGCTCAGGATAGACAAGCTAAGTATGCGAACATCAGGAGACGACCGTTGATTTTTGAGAAAGGAGACATAGTTTTCTGAAAATATCTCCTTTTCGTGTTACAGTTAGATTTGGAAAGAAGGGTAAATTATCACCGAGATTCATAGGTCCGTATGAGATTTTGGAACGTGTTGGTGATTTGGTTTATAGATTAGCTCTTCCTCCTGCGCTATCAAGTGTTCATGATGTTTTTCATGTGTCCATGTTGAGGAAATATCATCCAGATCCTTTTCATGTACTTCCACCTAATGAGGTTGAGTTAGATCAGAATTTGAGCTACATTGAGAGACCGATTCAGATTCTAGACAGAAAAGATAAACAACTCAGAAATAAATTGATACCATTAGTTAAAGTACAGTGGAGCAGACATGGTGTCAAGGAGGAAACTTGGGAATTAGAAGATAAAATGAGACATGAATATCCCGAGTTATTCAAATGAAGTATGCTTCTATTCTCTGTTTTATTTTCATTATTCATTATTACGTGTTACACTTAAAAGAGATGATTGATTTCGAGGACGAAATCTATTTTAGAGGGGAGGAATTGTAATGCCCGAATTTTGAAAAATATGGCAGTAGTATGGAATAGATAATGGAGAGGTAGAATCAAACGTGGAATTTGAGCTAAATAGGTAATGGAAGTACAGAAACGGTATGAAAAATATGGCAGTAGTTGTGGTTTTTAGCATAATGTTTTGTATATTGATCCATTTGATGTGAGGCCACTTTCAATAGAAAGAAAAGACATAAGGCTATAACTTTCCTGTTTTGAGTTTTGTTCAAATCATTAGGGAAAACGAGCCAAAAGCGCCCCGAAGTGTGTCGTGCGTATCGTCGTTCCTACAATGACACATGTTAGGAGATTGAGCATAACCTTTTACTCAGACCTCCAAATGACATGAGGCCAATTGGAAATGCAAGCCAAGACATAGGGCTACAACCTTTTTGTTTACCACTTTTCCTAATTCTGAAGGGAAGAGGCGTTTCGGAAGCAATCTTTGACGTAGCTGTGCGCAGAGCGCGCCCGAGCGGAAAAAGATGTCCGCCCGGGCGGGACTTGTTCGAAAATTTTATATTTATGGCCGAGAGTTACGCGCCCGAGCGGAAAAAGATGTCCGCCCGAGCGCCCAGCAAGTTAAGAAAATGTGTTTTGGTGTTTGGGAAGGCATAAAATCGAATGAGATCATCTTTTTACTCATTTTCCTTCTCTTTCTTTTCTCTCCATTGGTCTAGAGCTAGGGTTCTTCATTCTCCTTCAATCCAATTTCTTCCAAGACATTAATCTTTGATTGAAGCCTTAATATTTGCTTGGAGATTAGAAGTTCTTCTCCTCAAGAGTGTATAAGCAAGGTAAGAAAGCTTATTTCCTTGGTTTAGTGATTGAAGGGAAAACAATGTGTTGTTTGGTTTGAGTGTTGAGGTAAAGTTGTTAATATAATGATTGATGGTATTATTATCGTATGTATTGATATTTTGAAAAGAAATGGAATTGTAGAGGAGCTAACTCTTTAGCACGCACATCACGTGTTTGACAAAATGATTCAATGAATGTTTTTATGTCATATTACGGTTAAGAAATGATATGGATTCCTTCTTTACACTATTGTTGGGATTTGAGTTTTCTTGAATATCCAAATTGCGGATCTTGATTCGAAGCATTATTGAATTAATTATGAATTTTGTACAGAAATTGCTCTGTTTTGATAAATGATCCGAGTTCTTGAGTTATAGTAGAATTCAGAGGTTCAAGACTTCTCACCTACACATTTCGATCTTCTTTTGGTAATATTTGAAAGGTATGTTACGGTCGATAACATACGAGGTAAAAGTATCATTTTTATTTTAAATTGAAAACTCTATGGCTCGATGAACTATTGGTGATTTGATGATGATTGTTGTATTGAGATTAGTTGATTATGATATCGAAATGATGATATTGATTTGCATCATTACTCTGCATATTGAGCCACTTTTTGATTCAGATTTGATATGGCAGAGGTCGCCTTGATTTAGTGATTTGTAGGACGCATAGGGCTATAGTTGAGTTGGCATAGTGTATGCGGAGGTCGCTGCTATGGCCTGAACACTCTCTATAGGCGCACCATAGTCCTGGGATGGTAGAACACAGCACCCCACCCCGAGCAGATGAGTCGGTGGATGTTGCTAGGTGATTCTATTCCCTTGGGTACCCTATGACCAGATGATTCACTTGATCTTGATATTTATTGATAGCCCACAGCTTCTGATCATGCATTGCATTATATTGCATCTTTATGAATTTTATATGAGATATTTGAAATGTTAATTCTCATATGTTATTGATTGTATCGTACTGGGTTTATACTCACCGGCACGTCGGCTACCTCTTGTTTTCATGTGCTTGACGGTAGGTGAGGCGAGGTTGGGGATGCCGAGTCCAGCTCCAGGCGAGGAGATACGAGTTAGAGTGGGATTCTCAGGTCTTAGGAGCTATGTGATGATGTTTGGATTTCTTTGGTTCACTACTTTTTGTTTGCATGTTGAAAATTATATTTCAAACATTTGAGACCATTAAATTATTTTGACGATGTTTATGTGAATTTGTGAACCACAAATTACGTATTTATTAAATCATTTGGTTTGTTACAATTATAATTATTAGTATTAGATATCGGACCCGGTGTCCCACAGGTATGGTATGAGGCTAGGAAGGAGTCCTAGCAAGCTAGGACTCTTACCCGAGAAGCCCATGCTGTCACGTTTTTTGCAGAAGCCGCGCAAAGACTCAGGGGCTCGGGCTAGGCTAGGTCAAGGAGTAGGGTCCTAGGAGGGTGCTTGAGGGACTGGTTCGATGGGCTAGGTCCTAGGCGCGATGGAAGAGTCCTATGTCTAAGGGAGTTCTAGGCCACTTTATGCATCACCTTGTGTGGTTCGGTTTTGGGGCAAGGGTCAGTTTCCTATGGTTTTTAGGGTCCAGCTGAAACGGGATCGGTTACAGTGCCCAGATGCGCAACGAAATTTTCGAAAAAGCATATTTTTCAAGCAAGAAAAGCCGAGCACCCACTAGTGTGTATAGAAAATACCAAAAACACAAAAATTACATTCATAATGTGTTTAGAAATGTATCTATCAATCACAAGGATTGATGTTTTGGCTCCAACTAAGTTGTAAACAACTTAGCTCTTGAAGGTTGAAAATCTACAAGATTCCAAGACCACTCCTTGCTCAAATGGACACATTCCTTCAAAATTAGATCCACTACTAACAAGGTAGATCCACTCTAATTTTGCACTAGAAAAATTAGAGCAATTTTCTTTCAGAAGTTTGAACTTTCGTCAACAAAATGAAGAAGAAAAATTGGAGGGAATGGTACAAGAAATTTCGGTCATAAGGAGTTGCGAGGAGAGAAGATAAGACTTTTCTTGTCTTATTGAAAAAATTGTCTACCAACTCTTCACCTCTCCATGCATATTATTTAGACTTGTAACATTTACAAAGTCCATGAACTTTTATTTAAATATCTCAAACACATTTGAGATCAATTAAATCTTTACTTGAATTTACTAAAGCCCACTAGTTGAATAATTATTTTTCGATTGGGCTCTTCAAGACCCAATATTATTTAATTAATTCAACACTTGAATTAATTTAATTAGTTGGACTCTACTAGATCCACTAGTATTTAATTAATTCAACACTTGAATTAATTTAATTTACTCCATAATAATATTTATGAAAATCACAATTTTCTAATACATTATTTATATGGCCATCTCTTAATTTAGGAACACTTATATAAATTAAAAGTTACAGTTCCCATAATTCTCTTATAGAAGTCCTACTTCTATTTTTCTTTGCTCTTATAAACTCCTTTATAAGTCATTCAACACATTGAACTCTTTTCCTTCTCAACGGGATCTAAAAACTTATCACTTGTGTGACTTTCAATTGTTCATTTATACAACTAGCCGTGGGTTCACATCCCAATGTGATTCGAGACTAAACATGTCCTTATATGAGCATATCCCAGTTGCTCAATTCTTACTTATCAACTGCTTGATAATAAGAACGTCAGAACTCAAGTCAAATAGTACCCAACCAATCATGTTAAACGCCTAGCAGCATCGCTTACATGATTCCCTAGGTATCAAATGATAGTGCCTGCAAGAATCATTCCATTATGGTTAGCATACAGTACAGTCCCTTCATCTCATATATCCTGACCGATTCAACAACTATTGGTATATCAAGAGTTACCAAAGAATCGATACTATGTGTCATGTCGTAGTTGCATCGATGGTGTAATCTATGAAACCCCTTTCATAATTACCACCAACACACTGATCAGAGATTTCAAACTACATACACATGAGATCAAATATGATATCCATACCCGAAGGTAAACGGTGAATCCCAGACTACAATGCATCGACTCCTATATGTTTCGATAAAACACCCAACCTTGCCACCTGATGACTCCATGAGAGTCGGTAAACAATTCAAAGTGCAAGGCTAGAATATAGAGTCTCAATATTATCCCGGGTCATAAGGACTAATGTTGTACAACCATAAACTATGACGTTTCCACTCGATAAATTAGAACCACTTGGAAAGTCTTTTATGGAGGGTTGTTCAGTGCACTCTACAAGGAGCACCAATCTGTATGCTCGGACATCACAATGTCTTATCTTTCTTAGCAGCGGCTGAATCAACTAGGAACTGTTTAGATTATACTGTATTCCAAATATGAGTTTCATGATACTCATTATATGAGCATCTCATATTCTTTCTATTATTTGTATGTTCAATGACTTTATCTATGCAACAAGCATGTGTATATAGATAAAGATGTGCCAAAATATTAATTTCAAGTATTATTAAAATAAATATTGTTTATACATAGAGTTTCAGTGTGAACCCTCGGTCAGCACTTGGTTCGACGGGAATCTACTTTAACAATCTCCCACTTTTACTAGAACAAACTACCCACATGCTTCAAATCCATTGATTCGTGATGATTTTTGAATAATGGTCCAGGTAAAGGCTTAGTTAGTGGATCAGCAACATTATCTGCGGAGCCGACTATGTCAATCGACACTTCTCCTATTTCCACAATCTCTCGGAGGATGTTGTACTTTCTCAATACATGTTTTGATTTCTGATGAGTATGAATACGGACTCAAAGGTTGACTTTGAGTCATCGATATTGTTTTGGAAGCGAGAGTTGGTATAGCCTTCCAATTTCAGTTATCCACCCCCATAGACCAAAAAAACTTATTGGTCCTTCTCAAATACTTGAGGATGTCTTTCACAGCTTTCCAATGTGGAAGACAATGGTTCGATTGATATCTACTTACTACACTTAGTGCAAAAGCCACGTCAGGACGAGTAGATATCATTCCATACATGATACTACCAGTTGCAGATGTATAAAGAATGCTTGTCATCGCCGCTATCTCTGCATCAGTCTTGGAAGACATAGAATTGGACAGGGACACGCCATGACATATTGGTAGATGTCCTCTCTTTGACTCATCCATCGAGAACCGCTTAACGATGGTATCAATGTATGCAATCTTCTTGATCTATCTCTATAGATCTGTATTCCCAATACAAATGATGCTTCACCCAAGTCTTGCATCGAGAACTTTCATGCTAATCATATTTTTATTGATTGCAACATTCCTACATCATTCCCAATTAGTAGAATGTCATCAACTTTAAGTACCATGAATGTCACAGCACTCTCACTGACCTTTTTATACACACAGGGTTCCACATGATTCTTAGTAAAACCAAACTCTTTGATTGTACTATCGAATATGAGTTTCCAACTCCTAGATGTCTGCTTTACAACATAAACGGATCTCTGAAGTTTGCATACCATATGCTCACTTCCGATAGATGTAAACCCTTTAGGTTGAGACATGTAAATATCTTCCTTAATATCCCCATTAAGAAAGGCCGTCTTGACATCCATCTGCCATATCTCATAGTCATACCATGCAGCTATGGCTAGCAATATCCTTATAGACTTGAACATTGCAAATAGAGAGAAAAGGTTTCCTCAAAGTCAACTCCTTGTCTTTGAGTATATCCTTTTGCCATCAATAGCGCCTTGAAGATCAATAACTTTCCATCCTCCCCAAGTTTCCTCTTGTAAATCCATTTACACCCTATGGGAACAGTTCCCTCAGGTGGATCCACAAGATTCCACAATTTTTTCGAATGAATGGAATTCATCTAATATTCCATTGCTTCAAGCCACGTCAGATAACGCTTCTTTGAAGGTTTATGGATCACATCCATGGTTAGGCTCATCATGGATGTAAGGCCCGAGAATTTGATTATCGTAATCTGAAATGAATTGTGGATAAATTTAGGTGATTATAGATGAAACAGATCAGACCGGGATAGACGAAAAGAAAACCGAATTATGTGCGAGGACAGAACACCTCGCGTATATGCGCGACTGGGTAGGGCGCATATGTGCGAGGCAGGCAGAGCACCTCGTGCATATGCGCGACATGGATCCGCGCATGTGCGCGAGGGTACCCGAGAGTTGTGAAGAATTGTGAAGGACCTCACGCATATGAGCCGAATGAGGGCGTGCATATGCGCGAGCTGCCGAGAAATACACGCGCGAGACGTGTTGTTTTAGGGTGAAGCCACTTGCCCTTCTTCATGCATGATATATATATATCAAAATACAATTCCTCCCTTCAGATTTCCTGCAAGAAGAAACGAAACCAACCGAGAGAAGTTAAAGTTCTTGAGTCTAGATTTGTGATTGTGTGAAATCCGTCCATTAGATTTGCAATCCGACTTTGATACTTTGTTTCTATCGACGCAGGCTTCAACGGACGTAAGTTTTATTACGTTTTGTTATGTCTTGAAATTATGATATTGTCAGAATCGGATATGATTCATATATGATGTTCTTGATATGTTAGACGTCGTAGAATCGAAACCGGATCGAAGAAATATTATCGTATACGATTGTTATCGATTTTCCAGCTTATATGGTATGAGTTGTACCGAATTTTGGGGTTATGATATTCATATCATTGTTGTTATGAATTGGTGATATTGATCTTATGATGTGTAAGTTGCCGGTATATCAAGACTACACCGTTATGCCGTAGAAATGCATCGAGATTCATATCGGTATTCATACGTTGAGTTGAAGATTGATATAGTGCATCTTATACATGTATTTTAGATTGGTATTGAAGATTTGAAGATTGGGATTGATTTAATCCAACCAAACACCAAACATCAAACAAAGAAAGGTATAAATCAATGTTGAACCGGGAGATACGACTCGAGTCAGATTGGACTGGAGTTTCCCTAAACCACATACTAGATTGTTTATGCTTTGAGATGTATATATATTGTCTATTGAATTATAGAAATGCACTTGAGATAGATGAGTCATTGGCAGAGCGGCCAAGTTACTAGATGTTCGGTGGTATCGAATTGCATAGGAGAAGATCGATTCCTATTGTAGATGTTCGATACAGAAAGGACCGAAGTCTAGGAATAAGACGTATCGCCACCCCAATTGAGAGAGTAGGTGGGAGATTTGTTACGTCTTATTCACACCGGGATCCCTAGACTTAGATGTGAGTCGAGTCAAGAGTTTTATCTGTATTCACTAATGTGTTATAAAATCATGATTCATGTTTTTGATACATGGTTTATGTTTTGTATATGATCTTATGCATTAAATGTATACATGTTTTATACTGGGATTTATTCTCACCGGAGTTTCCGGCTGTTGTCGTGTTTGTATGTGTGCATGGCAACAGGTGGGACAGGATCAGTACCGAGAAGAGCTTGAACGAGTGATGATTAGCGTGGTGATCCGGGCTTAGATGTGAAACTGGTGGTTATTCCTATACGCGTATTGATGGAAAACGAACACTAGTTAGATGGTTTGTAAATAGAATAAATTTGCAAGTTGATCATGTGTTGTAGACTTTACATTTGATCTTGTATGATAAATAAACTTAACTTGTTGTATGCTTGTATACACTTTTAATTAACAATGATTGGATATTATAAAAAAAAAATTTATAAAAGGAGCATACACAATTGATCTATTTAGTCCCAAATGATTAAAGAAGATGAGTTTGCACCCGGGTCCCCACAACAGGTGGTATCAGAGCCATAGGTTTGTAGACTGAGATAGAAGAGAGTGAGCGGGGTAGATTGAGTCTTTCCTTGCTTACTTATTGATAATAGCATGAGACTATTGTATTGTTTTTATACTTATGTTCTATGCTAGCATGAAAGCATGTTTTATTGCTTTAAAAGTACATGTTGCTTGAATTATTTAGTTGATTGCAATGTGTACTTGGAAAGAATGAATCAGAACCGATTCTGGATCAGAGGTAAGATGATCCGAGGAGGACTGAGACACAATAAATATAGTTGAGAACTAATCCTTTTGATAATCAGATATGCCTGTCCGAAGAGCAGCAGTCAGAGTGCCAGAACATGGCAGTACATCCAATGATTCTATGGATGTGACAGCTACACCAATGGAAACATTGCTGAAATGGTTTCAGTCATTCAGACCACCGACACTGAAAGGCACCGAGAATTCTGTTGATTGTAAAAGCTGGTTAGATGATATCGAGATGTTGTTTGTTTCCCTCGACTACACCGATGAACGAAGAGTGAAACTTATTGGGCATTAATTACAAGAACTTGCAAAGAATTGGTGGATTACAACTAAGAGAGAATTGGAACAGAAAGGTACAGAAGTTACTTGGAAAGTTTTTAAAAGTGAGTTTTATCAGCGTTTCTTTCCAGTGTCATATGGGAAGGATAAGGGGGCAGAATTTGCAAACTTGAAACAAGGGCAGTTGAACATTGAAGAGTATGTTGCAAAATTTTCTACGTTGCTACGTTTTGCACCGCACGTGGCCGAGAATGATGAATCCGTAGCTGATCAGTTTATCAACGGCTTGAATCCTGACATTTTTACTTTGGTGAATACGGGACGACCCAACAACTTTGTTCATGCTTTGAATAGGGCGAAAGGTGCTGAAGCTGGCTTGATTAAGCAGCGAGGAGCATCGTATATTTCTCAGACCCCGAGACCTCCACAGCCTACCGCACAGTTTTCACAACCTCCTCCTAGATTCGAAAGTGGTGGTAGCAGTAGTGGTAAGAAAGATTGGTTGAAAGCCAGAGAAAAACAGTTCAAGAGATCTGCCAGCACTTCATCCAGTTCCAGTGGTCCGAGACTGAGTGGTCCTAGTCAGAGTTACACAGGTGTGTATTGCACTACTTGCGATGGAAGGCATCCCACAGAGCAGTGCCAATGAGTGACTGGTAGATGCAACATCTGCAAACAACCGGGACATTTCATTAAAGTCTGCCCATAGAGAGGTGCACAACGATCTTAGAGTGTGGGATCATCCGATTCAGTAGCTCAAACGTAGAGACAGGCATCTTCTGTACACTCTTTTCAGCCGGCACCTGCACATTCCTAGTCAAGGCCAAGAGGAAGCCAGACGGCGAGCCAACCTCCGAGACAACATGCCCGTGTGTTTGCATTGACTGAAGAACAGGCTCAGGATGCACCGGATGATGTTATTACAGGTAACTGTTTTCTTTGTGGTTACCCTACTCATGTATTAATAGATACTAGTGCAACCCATACATTTATAGCTGAACGATTTTTATTGATACATGCATTGCCTGTTGAGTTATTATCTACTGTAGTATCTGTTTCTTCTCCTTTGGGAAGTGGTTTGATATCAGTGACTTCTGTTAGAAATTGTATGCTACAGTTCGAGGGTAATGAGATTGAGTTAGATTACATTGTACTTGGTTGTCTGATTTTGATTGTATTATCGGGATTGATATACTAACCAAGTACAGAGCTACCGTAGACTGTTTTCATAAGATTGTCCAGTTCAGACCAGAGATGGCTGATGAGTGGAAATTCTACGGTAAAGGTTCCAGATCTCGGATTCCTTTGATATCAGGGTTAGCCATGACTCGATTACTACAGAAGGGGGCGGAAGGATTCCTAGTATATTCAGTAGATGTACTGAAATCGAGCCCCTCATTGGCAGATTTGCCAGTGGTGTGTGAGTTCGCTGACATTTTTCCGGATGAGATTCCAGGATTACCTCCAGCTTGAGAGATAGACTTCAGTATTGATCTTATACCAGGTACTGTTCCTATATCCAGAGCTCCGTACAGAATGGCGCCAATAGAATTAAAAGAATTAAAGACTCAGTTAGAAGATCTTCTCGCCAAGGGGTACATCAGACCGAGTGTTTCTCCTTGGGGCGCTCCGGTACTATTTGTACGAAAGAAAGACGGTTCCATGAGGCTCTGCATTGATTACAGACAACTGAACAAAGCGACGGTAAAGAACAAATATCCTTTGCCTCGAATAGATGATTTATTTGATCAGTTGCAGGGTTTTTTGGTTTATTCCAAGATTGATCTGAGATTGGGATATCATCAGCTTAGAGTCAGAGATTCTGATATATCAAAGATAGCGTTCAGAACAAGGTATGAACATTATGAGTTTATTGTCATGCCGTTTGGTTTGACGAATGCTCCAGCTGTGTTTATGGGTCTAATGAACCGTGTTTTTCAGAGGTATCTCGATGATTTCGTAATTATTTTTATCGATGATATTTTGATATACTCAAAGAATATGATTGAGCATGCTGAGCATTTGAGAACTGTGTTGCGAATTTTAAGGGCTGAGAAATTATATGCAAAACTGTCGAAATGTGAATTCTGGTTGAGACAGGTTGTATTTTTGGGTCATATCATATCCGGAGATGGTATATCAGTGGATCCTAGCAAGTTTGAAGCCGTGATTTCTTGGCCGAGACCGACATCCGTGCCGGAGATTCGTAGTTTTATGGGTCTAGCAGGATACTATCGACGATTCATCAAAGATTTTTCCAGTATTGCGAAACTGATTACTCAACTGACTCAGAAGAATGCTCTATTTGTTTGGTCTGAAGATTGTGAGCCCAGTTTCCTTAAATTGAAGAAGAGACTGACCAGTGCACTGATACTGAAACGTCCTGTCCTTTTTATTGCTTTAAAAGTACTAGAATTTTTTTTTTTAAACGTCACATAGCATCGGCCGAACCATTAAATATTTTTGACATCATTTTAAAAATAACCATCCAACTGCTATTTAAAAATCCAAAGGAGAATATTTTAAAGCATAAAATCGTCAAACATTTTACCAAACCTAGAAAGCAATAATTTGAAAACAATAGCCCATACTAAACCTCTCAAAAATTTCTCAAATGCATAAATAAATAAACTTAAAAATCTTTAATCATAAAGCATGAGTCAAAAGTCATAATGCGGAAAAAGTAGAAGCGGTGGTCCTCGGGTTGTGTGCGCCTTCAGTCCAGTCAAATCACTCATCAAGTCCCTCCCTCAATACCACCTGCATCCATCACACCTAGTGAGTCTAAAGACTCAACACACCATAATCTTTATAACGAGTAATACGTAATACAGTCAACATATAACGGTGAAAAATACTTTTACTTAAAATATCGTTTTCATGAAGATGCATAAACATAAACATTTTCGTAAACATTTTCATGATGCATAAAACTTTAAACATAAACATTTTCATGACATGCAAACATGAATTTCCTTTTCCTCAACATGACATGACATAAAACCTTAAACATAATCATGAACATTTCCCTTCTTTTTTTTCCTTTGTTGAATTCAGATCGTTAATTGTGACTTTCCTCAACATGACATGACATGACGATGGATCCATCTACATAAAACCACAGTACTGGGCGGCAGGGACATCAGCGACACTCTCACCGGTCAACTGAGCCTTGGCCTAACATGATCGAATAGAAATACGATCGTCGGGCTCCCTCTGGGGCCTTTTCCCATAAATGGGCTCCCTCTGGGGCCTTCTCCCCTCACGACATTCCCATTCTTACCTCATAACCTCATATTCGCAATAATGGAAACACGATCGTCGGGCTCCCACTGGGACCATAACCCTCACGCGTCGCCATTATCAACGAATTAGTCACAATCACTTCACTTCCTTCAACATCTATATTCTCACCACTTTATAAAAATCATGCATAACATAACATTTTATTTTTGAAACCAAGCATGCAACATGTCTTTTAAATGTCAACCTTAAATCATAAAAATCCCATAGACATCTAAAAATCATAATTTAATCATGACCTTTTCATAAACATTTAAAATGACATTTTAACCTCAAAACATTTACAATAACATTTTGACATATTAAATCATAAACATACAAAATTCCCTAAACATTTAAAATATCATTTTAACATATAAAATCCCATAAATATTTAAAATATCATTTTAAAATAAAAAATTTCCATAAACATCCATAACTATAGAAAATAATCATATTATCACATAAAACAGCATTCAGGGCACTGCCATGACGTTTACTAATTTTTAGGTGTAAAAAGACCGTTTTACCCCTAGACTCGACATTTTACGCTTTCGACTTTTATCTTGATTTCATGACTCTAACATGTCCCAAATAATTATTTAAGCCTACATGAATTTTTTCATATTTTTATTTAGCTTAATTCGATAACTTTTAAATTAATCTTTAAATGTGACGTATTAATGCATTTTAATCTCGAATTATACCAAACCTTCTTATAAAATTCCCAAATTAAAAATTTAGACTTCTAATAATTATTTAAGCTTAAAAGTAATTTTTCATAATTTTATAAAGCTTAAAACTAGACTTTTCAATTAACTCGTTAATTAGCGTTTCGTGCGGCGATTAAATTCCGAATAAATCCAAAACTCGTTATTTTAATCCCAAATTTTTAACATAGCATTTTTATGATTTATCCTACCCTTCCATGTCATGATCCACCCCCGTGGATCCTTGGATTTAATTTTAGCTTTATTATTTTCGTTTTTGACACCTTATCGAACACACCGAGCCATCTCCTAATTTTCTCGAGCCACGCCCGAGCCGCCTTGAACCAAAACCTAGCCAACCCATCTAGGGACCCTACTGTATAAGCCCAGCCCAAAAAACAAGCCCTGGCCCGATCAAAATCTTCCTGCAAGTCGCCATAAAATTCTGCATGTGTGTGTGTTGGTAGTGTCCATGTTGAATTGGGTTTCCTAGTTGCCTAGGACTCTTCCAGACATCTAACCACTGACCCCTCATGACCCTAACCTTCCCTGTACCACGCCCAGGCCAAGCCCAGACCAACCCAGCCCCTTGAACCCAAGCAGCGAAGCTCTGAACCAGACGACAGCAACCTGCGAGCTTGATGGCTTTCCTCACGGTTCCATCTTTCTTGCTCGGCCCTACTAGAACTAAACCATACCAGCCCCTAGCCCAGCCCTTGTGCACCCTCCTAGGACCCTAAGGACCTTGCCTAGCCCAGCCCGTAGCCCCCTGGCCGAGCCTCTTCTTCCCTGCACAAGCTGGAACCCTGCGCTACCTCATAGAAGCTCTCGGGTAGGAGTCCTCTTGTTTCAGGACTCCTCCCATCCCTCAAACTCGAGTCCTAGCTTGGCTAGGACTCTACCCTAGACTCAACCAAGCCCCTGGCCGATGCCCTGGCCCAAGCCAAAGCCAAGCCAACCCCCGGAACAAGGAACCCGATCCCCTAAACCCATGACAGCAAGTTCACGGTTTCTGCATGTTCTTGTTTCTTTTTTCTTTCTTTGTTTCAGGCGATGTACGTGTGGTGTGTGGGACTCCAAAACAAGTAGAAACCTAACTTTACCAAACCTAGACATCATGGCAGCCCCTTAGTATCATAAAACAATTTATTGGATTCAAAATCATGAGTATAACATGCAATAGTGTAGAAATCCGAAATTTTCAGAAACTTGTTTTCATGTGCTTCATGCATAAATTATTTAAACAATAATATGATATGATGGATGAGAAAAGGAGATGTATGGCGTGCCTTTGCGTATTATACGCTCGAATAATCGTTGACGACGAAAAACGGGACGCAAACGTTGGCTTGTTTCTTCTTGCTACCTACGAAATCCTCAAGAAATCCTCTCTAATATGATTGTGTGTTGTGCCGTGAAGTGTAAGGTTGAGAGAGAGAGTTTTCAGATTTAAAACTTGAGTGGCCGAGACTTGGTTTGCAAGGTAGACTAGGTTTTGATTTGATTAACAAATTAAATATTAAACTAATCACTAATCTAGACTTTAGGCCTAATAAGCCATTAAATTAGGCCCATTAGTCTATTTAGGATTTAAATAAAATATTAGCAATGTTTTTGTTTAATTAAGTTTGTGAATTTATTAGCCGGATTGCTAAAAAGTCCGATTTCTAATTGAAAAACCAACATCGATAAAGTTTACGTCCCGGCGTATAAAATCACCTCAAAACCCTTTATTTTCAAAAATACTTAAAAGCATCGACCATCTTTTAAATAATTAAAAATAATTATTTAATAAAAATATTTTACGTTTTCTTCAGCCCTCGGTCCCCGTTCCTCGATCGTCACTTGAATATTCCTAAAAATACATTTTTTTTATGCATGATGACAAATAAATCTCATTTAGCATATAAACAAGTACGTCACATAATTAATTAGCAACTAAAATCAATTAATTACTCAATTTTTCATAATTTCCTAGATTCGCATGCAGTTGGATTACGTCGTCTTAATTTTGGACCTTACAGATACTGACTATCCCCTCAGGTACTGGTGATTTCGTTGTTTACTGTGATGCTTCTCACAGAGAGTTGGGTTGCGTGTTGATGCAATGAGGTCATGTTATCGCTTATGCCTCACGACAACTGAAGACACACGAGACTCGCTACCCAATTCATGATCTTGAATTGGCGGCCATTGTTTTTGCTTTGAAGATATGGCAACATTACCTTTACGGTGCGAAGTTTGAGATTTACTCTGATCATAAAAGCCTGAAATATCTGTTTTCTCAGTCTGAGTTGAATATGAGGCAGCGAAGATGGCTGGATTTATTGAAGGATTTCGATTGTGAAATCAAATACTATCCAGGAAAGTCCAATGCAGCAACTGATGCATTAAGTCGTAAGGTATGTTCTTTATCCTTATCGACTATTGGCGTTTCAAATTTGATAGAAGATTGCTGTTTGTCTGGGATGGTATTTGAGACAGATCGTAGACCAGTGCAATTATATGCTGTGGAAGTCGAACCCGAGTTGATATTGAGAATTAAAGAAGCACAGAAAAGTGATCAAAATATTCAGAAATCAATTGAGATGGTTAGATCAGGGCATCAATCTTAATATCAGGTTCGTGATCTTGTATTATATGTGCATAACCGTCTTGTGGTGCTAGATGTTTCAGACTTGAAAGAGCAGATTTTGACAGAATCGCACTGTAGTCGGTTTAGTATTCATCCTGGTGGCAAAAAGATGTACAATGATCTGAAGAAACAGTTTTGGTGGAAACAAATGAAATCAGACATTGCAGAGTTCGTGTCTAGATGTTTGAATTGCCAACAGGTTAAAGCAGAAAGGAAGAAACCCGGGGGTTTACTACAGAGTTTATCCATTCCAGAATGAAAATGGGATCACATTTCCATGGATTTCGTTACGAAATTACCACGTTCTTCCCGAGGCTATGATACGATTTGGGTTGTAATTGATAGATTGACCAAATCAGCATGCTTTATTCCGTACAGAATGACGTACAGATATGATCAGATGGCAGAAATCTATGTCCAAGAGGTAGTTCGATTACATGGAGTGCCGAAGTCTATCGTATCTTATCGTGATCCGCGATTTACTTCACATTTTGGCACAGTTTACAGCAGGCTCTAGGTACGAAGTTACATCTGAGTACCGCATATCATCCACAGACAGACGAACAGTAAGAGCGGACTATCCAGACACTGGAGGATATGCTTAGAGCTATAGTGCTAGACTTTGGCACTAGTTGGCAAGATTCATTACCTCTTTGTGAATTCTCGTACAACAATAGCTATCAGAAGAGCATAGAAATGGCACCATTTGAAGCATTGTAGGGCAAGAAATGCAGATCTCGAGAAGATTTCTCCGTTTAGAGACATTGTAAGATTTGGCAAGCAAGGAAAGTTATTTCCTAGTTATATTGGTCCGTATGAGATTCTCGAGAAGAAAGGAAATCGTTCCTATCGACTCTCATTACCGCCTTCTTTATCTGGGATACATGATGTCTTTCATGTATCAATGTTACGGAAATATCTCTCTGATGCTTCACATATTATTCATCCATAAGAGGCAGAACTTGACCACACTTTGAGCTCATTATATGGAAAAACCGCTTCGGATTCTTGATCGGAAGGAAAAATAGCTCAGAACGAAGACCATTCCGCTGGTGAAGATTCAATGGAGTCGTCATGGCATTGAGGAAGCTACCTGAGAGACTGAGTCAGATATGAGACAAAGATTCCCGAAGTTATTTCACTGATATGAGTATTCTTATTTAACTTATATTCTCCATTTCTTATGGTATCTGATTGATATATGATTCGATTACCTGTGATTTCAGGGACAAAATCAGATCTTAGGAGGGGGAGAAATGTAAGGCCCGAGAATTTGATTATCGTAATCTGAAATGAATTGTGGATAAATTGAGGTGATTATAGATGAAACGGATCAGACCGGGATAGACGAAAAGAAAACCGAATTATGTGCGAGGACAGAACACCTCGCGCATATGCGCGACCGGGCAGGGCACATATGCGCGAGGCAGGCAGAGCACCTCGCGCATATGCACGACCTGGATCCGCGCATGTGCGCGAGGGTACTCGAGAGTTGTGAAGAATTGTGAAGGACCTCGCGCATATGAGCCGAATGAGGGTGCTCATATGCGTGAGCTGCCGTGACATACACGCGCGAGACGTGTTGTGTTAGGGTGAAGCCACTTGCCCTTCTTCATGCATGATATATATATATCAAAGTACAATTCCTCCCTTCAGATTTCCAGCAAAAAGAAACAAAACCAACCGAGAGAAGTTAAAGTTCTTGAGTCTAGATTTGTGATTGTGTGAAATCCGTCCATTAGATTTGCAATCCGACTTACTGTGTTTCTATCGACGCAGGCTTCAACGGACGTAAGTTTTATTACGTTTTGTTATGTCTTGAAATTATGATATTGTCAGAATCGGATATGATTCATATATGATGTTCTTGATATGTTAGACGTCGTAGAATCGAAACCGGATCGAAGAAATGTTATCGTATACGATTGTTATCGATTTTCCAGCTTATATGGTATGAGTTGTACAGAATTTTGTGGTTAAGATATGCATATCATTGTTGTTATGAATTGGTGATATTGATCTTATGATGTGTAAGTTTCCGGTATATCAAGACTACACCGTTATGCCGTAGAAATGCATCGAGATTCATATCGGTATTCATACGTTGAGTTGAAGATTGATATAGTGCATCTTATACATGTATTTTAGATTGGTATTGAAGGTTTTGAAGATTGGGATTGATTTAATCCAACCAAAAACGAAACACCAAACAAAGAAATGTATAAATCAATGTTGAACCGGGAGATACGACTCGAGTCAGATTGGACTGGAGTTTCCCTAAACCACATACTAGATTGTTTATGCTTTGAGATGTATATATATTGTCTATTGAATTATAGAAATGCACTTGAGATAGATGAGTCATTGGTAGAGCGGCCAAGTTACTAGATGTTCGGTGGTATCGAATTGCATAGGAGAAGATCGATTCCTATTGTAGATTTTCGATAAAAAAAGGACCGAAGTCTAGGAATAAGACGTACCGCCACCCCGATTGGGAGAGTAGGTGGGAGATTTGGTACGTCTTATTCACACCGGGATCCATAGACTTAGATGTGAGTCGAGTCAAGAGTTTTATCTGTATTCACTAATGTGTTATAAAATCATGATTCATGTTTTTGATACATGGTTTATGTTCTGTATATGATCTTATGCATTACATGTATACATGTTTTATACTGGGATTTATTCTCACCAGAGTTTCTGGCTGTTGTCGTGTTTGTATGTGTGCATGGCAACAAGTGGGACAGGATCAGTGTGGGGACCCGGGCTCTAACTCAATTCTTTTTGGGATTAATTAGATCTTTGCTAGAAAATGTGGGTCAAAATTTTGCTTTTAACATTAAATCAAGTGTATATAAATCAAGCACAAGATCTTTCTCTATTTTATTTCAACAAACATAAATACATGTCTTGTTTCAGTACATTCATACAACTAGTGTTCAATACAAACTACAGATCATATGTAAAATCACTAGTAATCTTCTACGCCCGAAATCACCACGCTATCTCGATCTCTCATCTCGTCAAGTTCTTCTGGACCCTGATCCTGTCCCCCCTGTTCTTTATGCACACATACAGACACAAAAACAGCCGGAAACTCCGGTGAGAACAAATCCCAGTATAAAACATGTATACATGCATATACACAATATAAATCATGAAGCATACTATCATGAATAAAATCATTAACCACATGTCCCATAGTCTATGAAACATAAAAAATATAAGACAAGTAAATTAAATCAATTCATATCTTGGACTCGACTCGTATCTAACTCTAGGGATCCCCGGTGTGAATAAGACGTCACAGTCTGCCACCTACCCTCCGAATCGCGGTGACGGTACGTCTTATTCCTAGACTTCGGTCCTGTCTGTATCGAATGTCTACAATCGGAGTACTTCTGCTCCTATATGTCGATACCACCGAACATCTAGAAATTTGGCAATTCTGCCAATGACTCTCCTATCATAAATGCTTGAATATAAATATATAAACAAAGCACAAACATATCAAAATATAAACAATCTAGTATGTGATTTTGGGAAACTCAAAACAAATCTAATTCGAGTTGTATCTTCCCGAATCAACATGAATTATACCTTTTTTTCGTACAATCTTTGTCGACATCGAAGTTTTGATGTCGAAGCTTGTCAAAACAAATCTGAAATGACAATTCAAGATGCATTCTATCGATCCCTAACTCAAATCAATACACATATGTATTAATATTCAATCTCGGCACATTTCGACGGCATAACGGTTTAATCTCGCGATACCGGTCAACTCAATTAGTGTATATATGATATCAACACGCCACAATTCTCAACAACCATCAACCACAACTCATAATCTGCATAATCTCATACATATATATGCTGGAAAATCATAGTACTTGCATACGATATCATTTCTTCGATTCGGTTTCAAATATACGTTCACAATACTCATAAGATCACATAATCTCAATCATATCAAAATTTCTCCAATCTCTCAACTTCAAAACATGAAAGAACGTACTGAAACTTACCCCTTTCATAGCCCTCGATGAAAGGAGCATAAACCCGAAATCGAAATGAAAATCTAGTGTTTAAATCTTGAGTAATCCCAATTCAAAGCTATGAAGAACTTGAAGACTTTCTGAAATTCTTCTCGGTGGTCTGGTGTTGAAACAATGAAGAATGAAAGAGAATACATGTTATATGCATGAGGAAGACATGTGGCTTAATTCTCATTCTGCACGTCGCACCGCGGGTGTGCTAGGCGTATTGATCCAAACTCAAATTTCAGAAGCGGCGGCCGCGGGTGCGCTGGCTCTTGCCCCGCGAGTGTGGTCTTGTCTCTGTACATTTACCGCAGGTGTGGTGGCTTTTATACCGCGGGTGCAGTCAAGCTACTGTCAACTTTCAACATTTTAAGATAAACGATCGCGGGTGTACTGTCTTTTAGACCGCGGGTGCATTGTTTCTGCTGCCCCAACAATATATTTTGCAACTAAAATCGAATCACAACGTCGCTTCCTCGCCCTTCGATAAATACATCAAATCATGCATTAATAAGTTCTGCTTACCAATTCACATCTCGATCATTACATTTCTCCACTTCTTAGATATGAGTTCGTCCTCGAACTCGCAGGCAATCAATCAAAACAAGTAAAAGAAGCAATAAAATCAAAAGCTGAATAAATACTCACATCTTGTAAATAACTCGGGATATCTTTGTCTCATCTCTGATTCTGTCTCCCAAGTCGCTTCTTCAGTGCCATGACGACTCCATTGGACTTTTACTAGCGGAATAGTCTTCGTTCTGAGTTGTTTAACTTCCCAATCAAGAATCTGAGTTGGTTGTTCAATATAACTCAGTGTATCGTCAAGCTCGGCCTCGTCAGGCTGAATGGTATGAGAAGCATCAGGCATGTATCTACGCAGCATCGGTACATGAAAAACCTCATGTATCCCATGTAAAGAAGGAGAAAGATCAAGTCGATATGCTCGATCGCCAATCTTCTCAAGAATTTCGTACGAACCGACGCATCTAGGAGATAACTTTCCACGTTTGCCAAATCTGACAATGCCTCTGAAAGGAGAAATCTGCAAAAATACTCTGTCTCCCTGTTCAAATACTAACGGTCTACGTCTGATGTTCGCATACTTGGCTTGTCTATCCTGTGCCGTCTTCATTCTCTTCTGAATTATCTTCACCTTCTCAATCATTTCACGAATCATATCAGGTCCATGTTCTGGTGCCTCAGATATATCATCCCAATACAGAGGAGATCTGCACTTCTTGCCATATAACGCTTCAAACGGTGCCATCTCGATGCTCGTCTGATAGCTGTTGTTGTACGAGAATTCACAAAGTGATAGTGAATCTTGCCAATTAGTGCCAAAGTCTAGCACTACAGCTCTCAGCATATCCTCTAAGGTCTGGAAAGTCCGCTCTGACTGTCCGTCTGTCTGAGGATGATATGCAGTGCTCAGGTGCAATGTCGTACCTAAAGCCTGCTGCAAACTGTGCCAAAAGTGTAAAGTGAATCGTGGATCACGATCTGATACGATCGACTTCGGCACACCATGCAATCTGACTACCTCTATGACATATATCTTTGCCATCTGGTCAGGTCGGTACATCATTCTGTATGGAATAAAGCATGCGGATTTGGTCAATCTGTCAATAACAACCCAAATCGCATCATAACACCGGGATGATCGTGGTAACCTCGTAACGAAATCCATGGAAATGTGATCCCATTTCCATTCAGGAACAGATAAACTCTGAAGTAAACCTCCGGGCTTCTTTCTCTCGGCCTTCAACTGTTGGCAATTCAAGCACTTAGACACAAACTCTGCAATATCTGACTTCATCTGTTTCCACCAGAATTGTGTCTTCAGATCGTTGTTCATCTTCCTGCCACCAGGATGAATACTGAACCGACTACAGTGCTCTTCTGAGAATATCTGTTGTTTCAAATCTCAAACATCTGGCACTACAAGACGGTTATTCACATACAAAACATGATCATGTACCTGATACTCTGAACTATGCCCTGATCTGACCATCTCAACTGACTTCTGAATATTCTGATCAGTTCTTTGTGCTTCTTTAATTCTCAAAATCAAATCTGGTTCAACTTGAATCGTAGCAAGACGTAGTGGTCTACTATCTGTATCAAATGCTAATCCAGACAAACAGCAATCTTCAATCATATTCGAAACACCTATCGTCGACAAGGATAGGGAACATATCTTTCGACTCAAGGCGTCCCCGGCTGCATTTGACTTTCCTGGATAGTATTTGATCTCGCAATCAAAGTCCTTTAATAAATCAAGCCATCTACGTTGTCTCATGTTCAACTCTGACTGTGAAAACAGATATTTCAGGCTTTTCTGATCAGAGTGGATTTCAAACTTCTCGCCATAGAGATAGTGTCGCCATATCTTCAGTGCAAATACAATGGCCGCCAATTCAAGATCATGAATTGGGTAACGAATCTCGTGTGGTTTCAATGTCTCGAGGCATATGCGATCACATGTCCTCGTTGCATAAGAACACATCCTAACCCTATATGAGATGCATCACAATATACAATGAAATCCCCAGTACCTGAAGGTATCGTCAATACTGGAGCATTGGTCAATCGTCTCTTCAACTCCAAGAAGCTAGACTCACAGGCTTCAGACCACACAAATGGGGTATTCTTCTGAGACAGCTGAGTAATCGGCTTTGCAATACTGGAGAAATCTCTGATAAATCGACGATAATAGCCTGCTAGACCAATGAAACTACGTATCTCCTGCACTGATGTCGGTCTAGGCCAACTGATCACCGCATCAACCTTGCTAGGATCAACAGATATACCGTCTCAAGATATGATATGTCCCAAAAAGACAACCTGTCTCAGCCAAAACTCACATTTTGATAGTTTAGCATATAATTTCTCATTTCTCAACGTTTGCAACACAGTTCTTAAATGTCCGGCATGCTCAATCTCACTTCTCGAGTAAACCGAAATATCATCAATAAAAACAATAACAAACTCATCTAGATACCTCTGAAAGACACGGTTCATCAGTCCCATAAACACCGCTGGAGCATTCGTTAAACCAAAAGGCATGACAATAAATTCATAATGTCCATACCTGGTTCGAAACGCTGTCTTCGGTATATCAACATCTCGGACTCTCTGTTGGTCATATCCAGACCTCAAATCAATCTTGGAATAGACGGAGGATCTCTGCAACTGATCAAATAAATCGTTGATACGAGGCAATGGATATTTGTTCTTTACCGTTGCCTTGTTCAGCTGCCGGTAATCAATACATAATCTCATCGAACCGTCTTTCTTTCGCACAAATAGTACTAGAGCTCCCCAAGGGGAAACACTCGGTCTGATATACCCTTTGGCTAGAAGATCTTCAAGTTGTGTTTTCAGTTCTTTCAACTCAATCGGCGCCATTCTGTACGAAGCTCGAGATATAGGGATAGTACATGGTAGGAGATCAATACTGAAATTTACCTCTCGGGCTGGAGGTAACCCTGGAATCTCATCTGGGAATACATCAGGAAACTCGCAAACTACTGGCAGATCTGCCAATGCTGGGCTCGATTTCAGTAGATCTACTGAATATACAAGGAACCCCTCTGCTCCTTTTTGCAATAATCTAGTCATCATCAAAACAGATACTAAGGGAATCCGAGATCTGGAACCCTTGCCGTAGAATTTCCACTCATCAGCCATCTCTGGTCTGAATCTGAAAATCTTCTGAAAACAATCTACAGTGGCTCTGTACTTGGTTAATATATCGATACCGACAATACAGTCAAAATCAGCTAACCCAAGCATAATACAATCTAAATCAATCTCGTGACCCTCAAATTGTAGTATACAATGTCTAACTGAAGTCACAGATATAAGACCACTTCCCAACGGAGAAGAAATAGACACTACAGCAGATAATGACTCGACAGGCAATGAATGCAACAATGCAAAACATTCTGATATAAATGTATAAGATGCACCTGTATCTATCAAAACATAGGCAGGATAACCGTATAGGAAACAGTTACCTGTGATCACATTGTCTGGTGTATCTTGGGCCTGCTCTTCTGTCAGTGCAAACACCTGAGCCTGCTGTCTAGGAGGTTGGCTCACTGTCTGGCTACCTCTGGCTCGAGGTTGGGTCTGTGTATGGGTCGGCTGAAAGGAATGAACAGATGAAGCTTGCCTCTCAGGCTGAGTTACGGAACCAGATGCTCCTACACTCTGAGCTTTTTGTACTCCTTTCTGTGGACATACCCTGGCGAAATGTCCCTGCTGTCTGCAGAAGTTACATCTACCCATCACACCCTGACACTGCACTGTAGCATGTCTACCTCCACAAGAACTGCAATATACACCTGTATACTCTATACTCTGGCCAGGACCTCTCTGTCGTTACCCCCTGAAGCTCGATGAAATGCTCCCTGACCTCTTGAACTGTTTGCCCTTTACTTTCAACTGGTCTTTCCTCCCGCTGCTGCTACCACCGCTCTCAAATCTGGGAGGGGGTTGAACTGAGGGTGGTGGCGGTCTAGGAGTCAGAACGACATAGGAAGTATTTCGTTGCCTAAGCAATCCAGCTTCTGCCCCCTTGGCATGGTTCAATGCATCAGCAAAGTTGTTGGGTCTACCGGTATTCACCAAGGTAAAGATATCAGGATTCAAGCCATTGATAAACTGATCTGCAATGGCCTCATCATTTTTTGCCACGTGAGAAGCAAGTCGAAGCAATGTCGAAAACTTAGCAACATATTCTTCGATATTCAGTTATCCCTGTCTCAAATTTGAAAATTCAGCACCTTTATCTTTTCGGTAGGACACGGGAAAGAAGCGTTGATAAAACTCTGCTTTAAAAACTTTCCAGGTAATTTCTGTGCCACGATGCTCCAATGTTTTCTTCGTGGTAAGCCACCAGTTCTTCGCAACTTCTTGCAGTTGATGCCCAATAAGTTTAACTCGTCATTCGTCGGTGTAGTCAAGAGATTCAAATAACATCTCGATGTCATCGAGCCAACTTTCACACTCAACTTAATTTTCTGTGCCCTTCAGTGTTGGTGGTCGAAACGACTGAATCCTCTTTAGCAAATTCTCCATCGGTGTAGCGGTTACATCCATCGGATCATTGGATGCACTGCCCTGTTCTGGTGCCCGACCTGCTACTGGTTGCGGTACTCGTCGAGGAGGCATATCTAATTATCAAACGGATTAGTACACAATCTATACAATATGCCTTAGTCCTCTTCTAATCATATACCTCTGATCCAGAATCGGTTCTGATTCAGTCTTTGCAATTACATGTTGTAATCAACTCAGATAACAATATAACATGTAATAGGGAAAGCAATAAATCATGCTAGCACAATACAAGCAAGGAAGAAAATTCAATCTACCCCCGCTCATTCTATTCTATCTTAGTCTAAAGGATCTATCGCTCTGATACCACCTGTTGTGGGGACCCGAGCTCTAACTCAATTCTTTTTGGGATTAATTGGATCTTTGCTAGAAAATGTGGGTCAAAATTTTGCTTTTAACATTAAATCAAGTGTATATAAATCAAGCACCATATCTTTCTCTATTTTATTTCAACAAACATAAATACATTTGTTTCAGTACATTCATACAACTAGTGTTCAATACAAACTACAGATCATATGTAAAATCACTAGTAATCTTCTACGCCCGAAATCACCACGCTATCTCGATCTCTCATCTCGTCAAGTTCTTCTGGACCCTGATCCTGTCCCCCCTGTTCTTTATGCACACATACAGACACAAAAACAGCCGGAAACTCCGGTGAGAACAAATCCCAGTATAAAACATGTATACATGCATATACACAATATAAATCATGAAGCATACTATCATGAATAAAATCATTAACCACATGTCCCATAGTCTATGAAACATAAAAAATATAAGACAAGTAAATTAAATCAATTCATATCTTGGACTCGACTCGTATCTAACTCTAGGGATCCCGATGTGAATAAGACGTCACAGTCTGCCATCTACCCTCCGAATCGCGGTGACGGTACGTCTTATTCCTAGACTTCGGTCCTGTCTGTATCGAATGTCTACAATCGGAGTACTTCTGCTCCTATATGTCGATACCACCGAACATCTAGAAATTTGGCAATTCTGCCAATGACTCTCCTATCATAAATGCTTGAATATAAATATATAAACAAAGCACAAACATATCAAAATATAAACAATCTAGTATGTGATTTTGGGAAACTCAAAACAAATCTAATTCGAGTTGTATCTTCCCGAATCAACATGAATTATACCTTCTTTTCGTACAATCTTTGTCGACATCGAAGTCTTGATGTCGAAGCTTGTCAAAACAAATCTGAAATGACAATTCAAGATGCATTCTATCAATCCCTAACTCAAATCAATACACATATGTATTAATATTCAATCTCGGCACATTTCGACGGCATAACGGTTTAATCTCGCGATACCGGTCAACTCAATTAGTGTATATATGATATCAACACGCCACAATTCTCAACAACCATCAACCACAACTCATAATCTGCATAATCTCATACATATATATGCTGGAAAATCATAGTACTTGCATACGATATCATTTCTTCGATTCAGTTTCAAATATACGTTCACAATACTCATAAGATCACATAATCTCAATCATATCAAAATTTCTCCAATCTCTCAACTTCAAAACATGAAAGAACGTACTGAAACTTACCCCTTTCATAGCCCTCGATGAAAGGAGCATAAACCCAAAATCGAAATGAAAATCTAGTGTTTAAATCTTGAGTAATCCCAATTCAAAGCTATGAAGAACTTGAAGACTTTCTGAAATTCTTCTCGGTGGTCTGGTGTTGAAACAATGAAGAATGAAAGAGAATACATGTTATATGCATGAGGAAGACATGTGGCTTAATTCTCATTCTGCACGTCGCACCGCGGGTGCGCTACACATTGCTCTGCGGGTGCGCTAGGCGTATTGATCCAAACTCAAATTTCAGAAGCGGCGGCCGCGGGTGCGACGGCTCTTGCCCCGCGGGTGCGGTCTTGTCTCTGTACATTTACCGCAGGTGCGGTGGCTTTTATACCGCGGGTGCAGTCAAGCTACTGTCAACTTTAGACATTTTACGATAAATGACAGCGCTTGCACTGTCTCTGCTGCCCCAACAATATATTTTGCAACTAAAATCGAATCGCAACGTCGCTTCCTCGCCCTTCGATAAATACATCAAATCATGCATTAATAAGTTCTGCTTACCAATTCACATCTAGGGCATTACATTTCTCCACCTCTTAGATATGAGTTCGTCCTCGAACTCGCAGGCAATCAATCAAAACAAGTAAAAGAAGCAATAAAATCAAAAGCTGAATAAATACTCACATCATGTAAACAACTCGGGATATCTTTGTCTCATCTCTGATTCTGTCTCCCAAGTCGCTTTTTCAGTGCCATGACGACTCCACTGGACTTTCAATAGCGGAATAGTCTTCGTTCTGAGTTGTTTAACTTTCCAATCAACAATCTGAGTTTGTTGTTCAATATAACTCAGTGTATCGTCAAGCTCGGCCTCGTCAGGCTGAATGACATGAGAAGCATCAGGCATGTATCTACGCAGCATCGATACATGAAAAACGTCATGTATCCCATATAAAGAAGGAGGAAGAGCAAGTCGATATGCTCGATCGCCAATCTTCTCAAGAATTTCGTACGGACCGATGTATCTAGGAGATAACTTTCCACGTTTGCCAAATCTGACAACGCCTATGAAAGGAGAAATCTGCAAAAATACTCTGTCTTCCTGTTCAAATACTAACGGTCTACGTCTGATGTTCGCATACTTGGCTTGTCTGTCCTGTGCCATCTTCATTCTCTTTTGAATTATCTTCACCTTCTCAGTCATTTCACGAATCATATCAGGTCCAAGTTCTGGTACCTCAGATATATCATCCCAATACAGAGGAGATTTGCACTTCTTGCCATATAACGCTTCAAACGGTGCCATCTCGATGCTCGTCTGATAGCTGTTGTTGTACGAGAATTCACAAAGTGATAGTGAATCTTGCCAACTAGTGCCAAAGTCTAGCACTACAGCTCTCAGCATATCCTCTAAGGTCTGGATAGTCCGCTCTGACTGTCCGTCTGTCTGAGGATGATATGCAGTGCTCAGGTGCAATGTCGTACCTAAAGCCTACTGCATACTGTGCCAAAAGTGTGAAGTGAATCCTGGATCACGATCTGATACGATCGACTTCGGCACACCATGCAATCTGACTACCTCTCTGACATATATCTCTGCCATCTGGTCAGGTCGGTACGTCATTCTGTATGGAATAAAGTATGCGGATTTTGTCAATCTGTCAATAACAACCCAAATCGCATCATAACCCCGAGATGATCGTGGTAACCTCGTAACGAAATCCATGGAAATGTGATCCCATTTCCATTCAGGAACAGATAAACTCTGAAGTAAACCTCCGGGCTTCTTTTTCTCGGCCTTCACCTGTTGGCAATTCAAGCACTTAGACACAAACTCTGCAATATCTGACTTAATCTGTTTCCACCAGAATTGTGTCTTCAGATCGTTGTTCATCTTTCTGCCACCAGGATGAATACTGAACCGACTACAGTGCTCTTCTGACATTATCTGTTGTTTCAAATCTGAAACATCTGGCACTACAAGATGGTTATTCACATACAAAACATGATCATGTACCTGATACTCTGAACTATGCCCTGATCTGACCATCTCAACTGACTTCTGAATATTCTGATCAGTTCTTTGTGCTTCTTTAATTCTCAAAATCAAATCTGGTTCAACTTGAATCGTAGCAAGACGTAGTGGTCTACTATCTGTATCAAATGCTAATCAAGACAAACAGCAATCTTCAATCATATTCGAAACACCTATCGTCGACAAGGATAGGGAACATACCTTTCGACTCAAGGCGTCCGCGACTGCATTTGACTTTCCTGAATAGTATTTGATCTCGCAATCAAAGTCCTTTAATAAATCAAGCCATCTACGCTGTCTCATGTTCAACTCTGACTGTGAAAACAGATATTTCAGGATTTTAAGATTAGAGTAGATTTCAAACTTCCCGCCATAGAGATAGTGTCGCCATATCTTCAGTGCAAATACAATGGCCGTCAATTCAAGATCATGAATTAGGTAACGAATCTCGTGTGGTTTCAACTGTCTCGAGGAATATGCGATCACATGTCCTCGTTGCATAAGAACACATCCTAACCCTCTGTGAGATGCATTGCAATATACAATGAAATCCCCAGTACCTGAAGGTATCGTCAATACTGGAGCATTGGTCAATCGTCTCTTCAACTCCAAGAAGCTAGACTCACAGGCTTCAGACCACACAAATGGGGTATTCTTCTGAGACAGCTGAGTAATCGGCTTTGCAATACTGGAGAAATCTCTGATAAATCGACGATAATAGCCTGCTAGACCAATGAAACTACGTATCTCCTGCACTGATGTCGGTCTAGGCCAACTGATCACCGCATCAACCTTGCTAGGATCAACAGATATACCGTCTCAAGATATGATATGTCCCAAAAAGACAACCTGTCTCAGCCAAAACTCACATTTTGATAGTTTAGCATATAATTTCTCATTTCTCAACGTTTGCAACACAGTTCTTAAATGTCCGGCATGCTCAATCTCACTTCTCGAGTAAACCAAAATATCATCAATAAAAACAATAACAAACTCATCTAGATACCTCTGAAAGACACGGTTCATCTGTAACGCCCCGAAAATTTTAAGGTCCACGCAAACCATGTGCATGCGATTATTAAATTCTCTTGTATTTTAATTAAATAATTTAATTGCATTAATTAATTATGTGGTGCATTTTTACATGTTTAAAATATATTTTTCTACATGGTTGCATTAAAATGGTATTTTTAAGGAATGTTCAAGTGACGATCGAGGAATGGGGACCGAGGGCTGTAAATGTAAAATGTTTTTGTTAAATAAATATTTTTAATTATTTAAAACAAAGTTGATGGTTTTTCATATTTTTGAAAATAGGGGGTTTAGAGGTGATTTTATACGCCGGGACGTAAATTTTATCGGTGTTGGCTTTTCAACTAAAATGCGAACTTTTTGGCAACCCGACTATTTAATTCATAAACTTTTTACCAAAACTTTACTAATATATTTTATTTAATTCTAATTAAAAGACTAATGGGCTTAATTGTGGCTTGATAGGCCTAAAGCCTAGTTAGTAACTTAATTAGAGTTTATTTGAGATTAAAACACCTAAAACCCTAAACCTTGCACACAAAACAATCGGCCACTTTTATTTTCTGAAAAATATTCTCTCCCAACTCCACCTATCTCACGGCACACACCAAAACAAGCAAAAGGGAAGTTTTGAAATTGAAGGAAAATTCACCCAAGGTTTCTCGTCGTCGTTCTTCGCTTCGTCAACGGATATTCGTGCGTTAAAAACGCAAAGGCACGCCATATTTTTTCTTTCAAACATCTATCACATCATAGTATTTTATTTAATTGAGTTTTTGCATGAGAAATAAGTGCATCATGAAACAATTTCGTTTTTGTGGCATGGGTCAATTTTAAAGCTTGTATTTGCATCCAAAATCATGTTAAATATGATCTTAAGGGGCTGCCATGAATTAGGATATGATTAAGCAAGTTTTTACACAAGATTAAGGGGCAAGAAACACGTCAAGAACACTGCACACTTGAAACACAAGGCCTGAATCGTAGGTTGATGGGTGTGCCAAATTCAAGAGGGTTCGGTTTTATGCATGGGGGAAGGGGGCTCGACCAGGCTTGGTGTTTGGGTCCTAGGGGTCATGGTTAGATCCTAGGAAGAGTCCTAGGAGGGCTAGGGGTCGAGCCATGGGCTGGGGAAGAGCCCACGTGAAGTGGGACTCTCGCCCAAGTCACGCGCAGATTTTGGTCGGGAAAGTTAGGGGCTTGCGGCTGGCCTGGGGGCGAGCCAAGTGGGTCCGATAGGGTCTAAGGGAGATGGTCAAGGGTTGGGGTAGGGGCTAGAGAGGCATGGGTCACTGCTGGCTTGAGGAGAAGATGGAACCGTGAGGGAGCCGTGAGAGAGCAGCTAGCGCGCAGGTTGTGTTACAGATTCAGAAGCTTCGGGCTTGGGGTCCAGGGCTTGGGCTGGTCTGGGTAGGGGCTTTTCGTGGTCCAGGGTTGGTTAGGGTCAGGATGGGTCGAGGGCTAACCAGATGGAGGTGTCCTAGTTGGCTAGGAGTATTGGCAAGTGTAGGACTCTTCACACGCACACACACATGCAATCTGGTGTAGTTCGCAGCATGCTTTTTGAGGGATTAAGGGGCTGGTCTAGGGCTTGGGCTTGCACAGTAGGGTCCCTAGATGGGTTGGCTAGGTTTTGGCTCAAGGCGGCTCGGGCGTGGCTCGAGTAAATTAGGAGATGGCTCGGTGTGTTCGTCGAAGGGTCAAAAACGAGACTAATTAAGCCAAAATTGATTCCATGGGTCCACGGGGGTGGCTCATGACTTGGAAGGGTAGAATAAATCATAAAAAGGTTATGTTTAAAATTTAAGATCTAAATAACGAGTTTTTGATTTATTCGGGATTTAATCGCCGCACGAAACGCTAATTAACGGGTTAATTGAAACGCCTAGTTTTAAGCTTAATAAAATTATGAAAAATTAGGGTTTAAGCTTAAATAATTATTAGAAGCCTAAGTTTTAATTTGGGAATTTTATATTAAGGTTTGGTTTAATTCGAGATTAAAATGCATTAATACGTCACATTTAAAGATTTATTTAAAAGTCCTCGTTTTAAGCTAAATAAAAATATGAGAAAATTCATGTAGGCTTAAATAATTATTTGGGACATGTTAGAACCAATGGAATTAAGAAAATGTCAAAACCGAGGAATTTTACGTCTAGGGGTAAAACGGTCATTATACACCTAGAAATTAGTAAACGTCATGGCAGTGCCCTATTTGCTGTTTTATGTGCTAATATGATTAATTTCTATAGTTATGGATGTTTATGGAAATTGTTTTATGCTAAAATGATATTTTAAATGTTTATGGAATTTTATATATTAAAATGATCTTTTAAATATTTAGGGAACTTTATATGTTTATGACTTAATATGTCAAAATGTTATTGTAAATGTTTTGAGTTAATATGTCATTTTAAATGTTTATGAAAAGTTCATGATTAAATTATGATTTTTAAATGTCTAAGGGATTTTTATGACTTAAGAAGACATTTAAAATACATGTTGCATGCTTGGTTTCAAAAATGAAAAACGTAATGATATTCATGATTTTTTCTAAAGTGATGTGAATGAAAAATGTTGAAGGATGTGAAATAATTGTGACTAATTCGTTAATGTTGGCGACGTCGTGAGGGTTATGGTCCCAGTGGGAGCCCGACGATCGTGTTTCCATCATTGCGAATATGTGGTAACGCATATGTGGTAACGGATATGTGGTAACGGTTTTGTGGTAACGGAAGAATGGAAATATCGTGAGGGGAAAAGGCCCCAGAGGGAGCCCATTTATGGGAAAAGGCCCCAGAGGGAGCCCCGACGAGCGTATTTCTATTCGAATCATGATAGGCCAGGGCCCAGTTGACCGGTGAGAGTGTTGCTGGTGTCCCCCGCCGCCCAGTACTGTGGTTTTATGTAGATGGATCCATCGACCCTCATGAGCATGATCAGGAAAGTCACAATTAACGATCTGAATTCAACAAAAGGAAAAAAAGAAAAGGAAAAGGAAAAGGAAAAATGTTTATGATCATGAAAAATGTTTTATGTCATGTCATGTTGAGGAAAAAGGGAAAATGTTAAGGTTTATGATTGCATGTCATGAAAAAGTATTTTATGAAAATGTTTATGTTTAAAGTTTTATGCATCATGAAAATATTTACAAAAATGTTTATGTTTATGCATCTTCATGAAAACGATATTTTAAGTACATATATTTTTCACCGTTATATGTTGACTGTATTACGTATTACTCGTTATAAAGATTATGGTGTGTTGAGTCTTTAGACTCACTAGGTGTGATGGATGCAGGTGGTATTGAGGGAGGACTTGATGAGTGATTTGACTTGACTGAAGGCGCACACAACCCGAGGACCAGCGCTACATTTTCCGCATTATGCTTTATGATTTAAGTTAAAGATTTTTAATATTATTTATTCATGCTTTTAAGAGAGTTTTGAGAGGTTTAGTATGGGCTATTCTTTTCAAATTATTGCTTTTTAGGTTTGGTAAAATATTTGACGATTTTATGCCTTAAAATATTTTCCTTTGGATTTTTAAATAGCAGTAGGATGTTTATTTTTAAAATGATGTCAAAAATATTTTATGGTTCGGCCGATGCTAAGTGAGTTTTAAAAAAAAAAATAATTCTAGTACTTTTAAAGCAATAAAAAGGGCAGGACGTTTCAGTTGGTATCAGAGCAAAGGTCCTGTAAAGGGTTGTGCCACCATCAGCGCCAGGAAGATCAGTCGTCAAGCCTCAAACTTGTAAGTTTACATGCTTTATATGATTTTATGATGTTACATGCATAAGTAAATGAATTATATGTTCACGTCACATGTTTAATAGCTTCATGATAATGTATGACTTACATGCTTTAGAATTTTTATACATGATACGATATGAAATGAAAAAATTATTTTATTTTAACGCATGTTGGCTTCGTGGTGGAATTGGACGATGTTGATTTTGGGTTTTAGTATTGACGTTCTATTTTTTTGGGCCATAAGTTAATCGTGAATATTTTGAATGCTTTGGGACACATAGATTTTCTAAGGAAATATTTATGATTCGTGGTTATTAGTTGAATTAATTTTTGGGAATTAGACATAAGGAATAATTATTCGAGGATTACAACGACTTTGAAAATAAGAAAATAGATAAATTGGGATTTTAAGTTGATGAAAAGTAAGATTGGTTATAGAAATTTATTTTTGGGTAATAAGTTTAAGTTTATTGAAATTATGTCATGGGAAAACTGTAGAAGAAAATTAAGAATACCGAGAATTTATGGGTTAACTGTAGGATTTTTGAAATTAAGGACCAATTAAGATAATTTTTGAGGAAATTAAGAATTGATTTTGTAATTATTACGGAATTTGGGGACTGGTTTTAGCAATAAGCGAGAATTGAATGGGTTAAATGATAAGAATTTTGAGGATTTAGACTTTTAAGAATATTTTGAACCTTGGGATATCTTGGATATAGTGTTATAAGGAATTTTAATCAGGGGTTTTTAAGGATGAATCGATATTAGGCTAGAAAAATCTAAGCGTTAGCGGATGCGTTTGGGATTTTAAGATTGAAATTTGATAAGTTGATTAATATTTTGGGTATAAAATAAGGAAAATAATATACGATAAGCATGATTATCCATCTTTTAATATTGGGAATTGTAAGCAAAATTGAAATTCGAGGTTATAATAGTAATAGCATTAAGTGATTATGGGTCTTTTTAAGTTGCGATTTGAAAATAAGGATTTAGAAGGAAAATTTAATTGGGATCAAGAAGACGTAAGGACATTCTAGAACTTAAGTTTGATCAGAGTAGCGCAGCGGAAGCGTGGATTTTTTTTTTGGATATTAGAATTAAGCATAAACTTTGGGTTATCTAGGATAAGCGAATTTCGAGGACGAAATTCAATTTAAGGGGGGAAGATTGTAACGCCCCGAAAATTTTAAGGTCCACGCAAACCATGTGCATGCGATTATTAAATTCTCTTGTATTTTAATTAAATAATTTAATTGCATTAATTAATTATGTGGTGCATTTTTACATGTTTAAAATATATTTTTCTACATGGTTGCATTAAAATGGTATTTTTAAGGAATGTTCAAGTGACGATCGAGGAATGGGGACCGAGGGCTGTAAATGTAAAATGTTTTTGTTAAATAATTATTTTTAATTATTTAAAACAAAGTTGATGGTTTTTCATATTTTTGAAAATAGGGGGTTTAGAGGTGATTTTATACGCCGGGACGTAAATTTTATCGGTGTTGGCTTTTCAACTAAAATGCGAACTTTTTGGCAACCCGGCTATTTAATTCATAAACTTTTTACCAAAACTTTACTAATATATTTTATTTAATTCTAATTAAAAGACTAATGGGCTTAATTGTGGCTTGATAGGCCTAAAGCCTAGTTAGTAACTTAATTAGAGTTTATTTGAGATTAAAACACCTAAAACCCTAAACCTTGCACACAAAACAATCGGCCACTTTTATTTTCTGAAAAATATTCTCTCCCAACTCCACCTATCTCACGGCACACACCAAAACAAGCAAAAGGGAAGTTTTGAAATTGAAGGAAAATTCACCCAAGGTTTCTCGTCGCCGTTCTTCGCTTCGTCAACGGATATTCGTGCGTTAAAAACGCAAAGGCACGCCATATTCTTTCTTTCAAACATCTATCACATCATAGTATTTTATTTAATTGAGTTTTTGCATGAGAAATAAGTGCATCATGAAACAATTTCGTTTTTGTGGCATGGGTCAATTTTAAAGCTTGTATTTGCATCCAAAATCATGTTAAATATGATCTTAAGGGGCTGCCATGAATTAGGATATGATTAAGCAAGTTTTTACACAAGATTAAGGGGCAAGAAACACGTCAAGAACACTGCACACTTGAAACACAAGGCCTGAATCGTAGGTTGATGGGTGTGCCAAATTCAAGAGGGTTCGGTTTTATGCATGGGGGAAGGGGGCTCGACCAGGCTTGGTGTTTGGGTCCTAGGGGTCATGGTTAGATCCTAGGAAGAGTCCTAGGAGGGCTAGGGGTCGAGCCATGGGCTGGGGAAGAGCCCACGTGAAGTGGGACTCTCGCCCAAGTCACGCGCAGATTTTGGTCGGGAAAGTTAGGGGCTTGCGGCTGGCCTGGGGGCGAGCCAAGTGGGTCCGATAGGGTCTAAGGGAGATGGTCAAGGGTTGGGGTAGGGGCTAGAGAGGCATGGGTCACTGCTGGCTTGAGGAGAAGATGGAACCGTGAGGGAGCCGTGAGAGAGCAGCTAGCGCGCAGGTTGTGTTACAGATTCAGAAGCTTCGGGCTTGGGGTCCAGGGCTTGGGCTGGTCTGGGTAGGGGCTTTTCGTGGTCCAGGGTTGGTTAGGGTCAGGATGGGTCGAGGGCTAACCAGATGGAGGTGTCCTAGTTGGCTAGGAGTATTGGCAAGTGTAGGACTCTTCACACGCACACACACATGCAATCTGGTGTAGTTCGCAGCATGCTTTTTGAGGGATTAAGGGGCTGGTCTAGGGCTTGGGCTTGCACAGTAGGGTCCCTAGATGGGTTGGCTAGGTTTTGGCTCAAGGCGGCTCGGGCGTGGCTCGAGTAAATTAGGAGATGGCTCGGTGTGTTCGTCGAAGGGTCAAAAACGAGACTAATTAAGCCAAAATTGATTCCATGGGTCCACGGGGGTGGCTCATGACTTGGAAGGGTAGAATAAATCATAAAAAGGTTATGTTTAAAATTTAAGATCAAAATAACGAGTTTTGGATTTATTCGGGATTTAATCGCCGCACGGAACGCTAATTAACGGGTTAATTGAAACGCCTAGTTTTAAGCTTAATAAAATTATGAAAAATTAGGGTTTAAGCTTAAATAATTATTAGAAGCCTAAGTTTTAATTTGGGAATTTTATATTAAGGTTTGGTTTAATTCGAGATTAAAATGCATTAATACGTCACATTTAAAGATTTATTTAAAAGTCCTCGTTTTAAGCTAAATAAAAATATGAGAAAATTCATGTAGGCTTAAATAATTATTTGGGACATGTTAGAACCAATGGAATTAAGAAAATGTCAAAACCGAGGAATTTTACGTCTAGGGGTAAAACGGTCATTATACACCTAGAAATTAGTAAACGTCATGGCAGTGCCCTATTTGCTGTTTTATGTGCTAATATGATTAATTTCTATAGTTATGGATGTTTATGGAAATTGTTTTATGCTAAAATGATATTTTAAATGTTTATGGAATTTTATATATTAAAATGATCTTTTAAATATTTAGGGAACTTTATATGTTTATGACTTAATATGTCAAAATGTTATTGTAAATGTTTTGAGGTTAATATGTCATTTTAAATGTTTATGAAAAGTTCATGATTAAATTATGATTTTTAAATGTCTAAGGGATTTTTATGACTTAAGAAGACATTTAAAATACATGTTGCATGCTTGGTTTCAAAAATGAAAAACGTAATGATATTCATGATTTTTTCTAAAGTGATGTGAATGAAAAATGTTGAAGGATGTGAAATAATTGTGACTAATTCGTTAATGTTGGCGACGTCGTGAGGGTTATGGTCCCAGTGGGAGCCCGACGATCGTGTTTCCATCATTGCGAATATGTGGTAACGGATATGTGGTAACGGATATGTGGTAACGGTTTTGTGGTAACGGAAGAATGGGAATATCGTGAGGGGAAAAGGCCCCAGAGGGAGCCCATTTATGGGAAAAGGCCCCAGAGGGAGCCCCGACGAGCGTATTTCTATTCGAATCATGATAGGCCAGGGCCCAGTTGACCGGTGAGAGTGTTGCTGGTGTCCCCCGCCGCCCAGTACTGTGGTTTTATGTAGATGGACCCATCGACCCTCATGAGCATGATCAGGAAAGTCACAATTAACGATCTGAATTCAACAAAAGGAAAAAAAGAAAAGGAAAAGGAAAAGGAAAAATGTTTATGATCATGAAAAATGTTTTATGTCATGTCATGTTGAGGAAAAAGGGAAAATGTTAAGGTTTATGATTGCATGTCATGAAAAAGTATTTTATGAAAATGTTTATGTTTAAAGTTTTATGCATCATGAAAATATTTACAAAAATGTTTATGTTTATGCATCTTCATGAAAACGATATTTTAAGTACATATATTTTTCACCGTTATATGTTGACTGTATTACGTATTACTCGTTATAAAGATTATGGTGTGTTGAGTCTTTAGACTCACTAGGTGTGATGGATGCAGGTGGTATTGAGGGAGGACTTGATGACTGATTTGACTGGACTGAAGGCGCACACAACCCGAGGACCAGCGCTACATTTTCCGCATTATGCTTTATGATTTAAGTTAAAGATTTTTAATATTATTTATTCATGCTTTTAAGAGAGTTTTGAGAGGTTTAGTATGGGTTATTCTTTTCAAATTATTGCTTTTTAGGTTTGGTAAAATATTTAACGATTTTATGCCTTAAAATATTTTCCTTTGGATTTTTAAATAGCAGTAGGATGTTTATTTTTAAAATGATGTCAAAAATATTTTATGGTTCGGCCGATGCTAAGTGAGTTTTAAAAAAAAAAATAATTCTAGTACTTTTAAAGCAATAAAAAGGGCAGAACGTTTCATCATCAGTCCCAATAATACCGCTGGAGCATTCGTTAAACCAAAAGGCATGACAATAAATTCATAATGTCAATACCTGGTTCGAAACGCTGTCTTCGGTATATCAACATCTCGGACTCTCTGTTGGTCATATCCAGACCTCAAATCAATCTTGGAATAGACGGAGGATCTCTGCAACAGATCAAATAAATCGTCGATACGAGGCAATGGATATTTGTTCTTTACCGTTGCCTTGTTCAGCTGCCGGTAATCAATACATAATCTCATCGAACCGTCTTTCTTTCGCACAAATAGCACTGGAGCGCCCCAAGGGGAAACACTCGGTCTGATATACCCTTTGGCTAGAAGATCTTCTAGTTGTGTTTTCAGTTCTTTCAACTCAATCGGCGCCATTCTGTACGGAGCTCGAGATATAGGGACAGTACCTGGTAGGAGATCAATACTGAAATCTACCTCTCGGGCTGGAGGTAACCCTGGAATATCATCTGGGAATACATCAGCAAACTCGCAAACTACTGGCAGATCTGCCAATGCTGGGCTCGATTTCAGTAGATCTACTGAATATACAAGGAACCCCTCTGCTCCTTTTTGCAATAATCTAGTCATCGTCAAAACAGATACTAAGGGAATCCGAGATCTGGAACCCTTACCGTAGAATTTCCACTCATCAGCCATCTCTGGTCTGAATCTGAAAATCTTCTGGAAACAATCTACAGTGGCTCTGTACTTGGTTAACATATCGATACCGACAATACAGTCAAAATCAGCTAACCCAAGCATAATACAATCTAAATCAATCTCTTGACCCTCAAACTGTAGTATACAATGTCTAACTGAAGTCACAGATATAAGACCACTTCCCAACGGAGAAGAAATAGACACTACCGCAGATAATGACTCGACAGGCAATGAATGCAACAATGCAAAACATTCTGATATGAATGTATGAGATGCCCAATAAGTTTAACTCGTCGTTCGTCGGTGTAGTCAAGAGATTCAAATAACATCTCGATGTCATCGAGCCAACTTTCACACTCAACTGAATTTTCTGTGCCCTTCAGTGTTGGTGGTCGAAACGACTGAAACCTCTTTAGCAAAGTCTCCATCGGTGTAGCGGTTACATCCATCGGATCATTGGATGCACTGCCCTGTTCTGGTGCCCGACCTGCTACTGGTTGCGGTACTCGTCGAGGAGGCATATCTAATTATCAAACTGATTAGTACACTATCTATACAATCTGTCTCAGTCCTCCTCTAATCATATGCCTCTGATCCAGGATCGGTTCTGATTCAGTCTTTGCAATTACATGCTGTAATCAACTCAGATAACAATACAACATGTAATAGGGAAAGCAATAAATCATGCTAGCACAATACAAGCAAGGAAGCAAATTCAATCTACCCCCGCTCATTCTATTCTATCTTAGTCTAAAGGATCTATCGCTCTGATACCACCTGTTGTGGGGACCCGAGCTCTAACTCAATTCTCTTTGGGATTAATTGGATCTTTGCTAGAAAATATGGGTCAAAATTTTGCTTTTAACATTAAATCAAGTGTATATAAATCAAGCACAAGATCTTTCTCTATTTTATTTCAACAAACATAAATACATGTCTTGTTTCAGTACATTCATACAACTAGTGTTCAATACAAACTATAGATCATATGTAAAATCACTAGTAATCTTCTACGCCCGAAATCACCTCGCTATCTCGATCTCTCATCTCATCAAGTTCTTCTGGACCCTGATCCTGTCCCCCTTGTTGTTATGCACATATACAGACACAACAACAGCCGGAAACTCCGGTGAGAACAAATCCCAGTATAAAACATGTATACATGCATATACACAATATAAATCATGAAGCATACTATCATGAATAAAATCATTAACCACATGTCCCATAGTCTATGAAACATAAACAATATAAGACAAGTAACTTAAATCAATTCATATCTTTGACTCGACTCGTATCTAACTCTAGGGATCTCGGTGTGAATAAAACGTCACAGTCTGCCATCTACCCTCCGAATCGCGGTGACGGTACGTCTTATTCCTAGACTTCGGTCCTGTCTGTATCGGATGTCTACTATCGGAGTACATCTGCTCATATGCGTCGATACCACCGAACATCTAGAAATTTGGCAATTTTGCCAATGACTCTCCTATCATAAATGCTTGAATATAAATCTATAAACAAAGCACAAACATATCAAAATATAAACAATCTAGTATGTGATTTTGGGAAACTCAAAACAAATCTAATTCGAGTTGTATCTTCCCGAATCAACATGAATTATACCTTCTTGTCGTACAATCTTTGTCGAGATCGAAGTCTTGATGTCGAAGCTTGTCAAAAAAAATCTGAAATGACAATTCAAGATGCATTCTATCAATCCCTAACTCAAATCAATACACATATGTATTAATATTCAATCTCGGCACATTTCGACGGCATAACGGTGTAATCTCGCGATACCGGTCAACTCAATTAGTGTATATATGATATCAACAAGCCACAATTCTCAACAACCATCAACCACAACTCATAATCTGCATAATCTCATACATATATGCTGGAAAATCATAGTACTCGCATACGATATCATTTCTTCGATCCGGTTTCAAATATACGTTCACAATACTCATACGAACACATAATCTCAATCATATCAAAATTTCTCCAATCTCTCAACTTCAAAACATGAAAGAACGTACTGAAACTTAACCCCTTTGTAGCCCTCAATGAAAGGAGCATAAACCCAAAATCGGAATGAAAATCTAGTGTATAAATCTTGAGTAATCCCAATTCAAAGCTATGAAGAACTTGAAGACTTTCTGAAATTCTTCTCGGTGGTCTGGTGTTGAAACAATGATGAATGAAAGAGAATACATGTTATATGCATGAGGAAGACATGTGGCTTAATTCCAATTCTGCACGTCGCACCGCGGGTGCGCTAGGCGTATTGATCCAAACTTAAATTTCAGAAGCGACGGCCGCGGGTGCACTGGCTCTTGCCCCGCGGGTGCGGTCTTGTCTCTGTACATTTACCGCAGGTGCGGTGGCTTTTATACCGCGGGTGCAGTCAAGCTACTGTCAACTTTAGACATTTTATGATAAACGACCGTGGGTGCACTGTCTTTTAGACCGCGGGTGCATTGTCTCTGCTGCCCCAACAATTTATGTTGCAACTAAAATCGAATCGCAACGTCGCTTCCTCGACCTTCGATAAATACATCAAATCATGCATTAATAAGTTCTGCTTACCAATTCACATCTAGGGCATTACATTTCTCCACCTCTTGGATATGAGTTCATCCTCGAACTCGCAGGCAATCAATCAAAACAAGTAAAAGAAGCAATAAAATCAAAAGCTGAATAAATACTCACATCATGTAAAGAACTCGGGATATCTTTGTCTCATCTCTGATTCTGTCTCCCAAGTCGCTTCTTCAGTGCCATGACGACTCCACTGGACTTTCACTAGCGGAATAGTCTTCGTTCTGAGTTGTTTAACTTTCCAATCAAGAATCTGAGTTGGTTGTTAAATATAACTCAGTGTATCGTCAAGCTCGTCCTCGTCAGGCTGAATGACATGAGAAGCATCAGGCATGTATCTACGCAGCATCGATACATGAAAAACCTCATGTATCCCATATAAAAAAGGAGGAAGAGCAAGTCGATATGCTCGATCGCCAATCTTCTCTAGAATTTCGTATGGACCGATGTATCTAGGAGATAACTTTCCACGTTTGCCAAATCTGACAACGCCTCTGAAAGGAGAAACCTGCAAAAATACTCTGTCTTCAAGTTCAAATACTAAAGGTCTACGTCTGATGTTCGCATACTTGGCTTGTGTATCCTGTGCCGTCTTCATTCTCTTCTGAGTTATCTTCACCTTCTCAGTCATTTCACGAATCATATCAGGTCCAAGTTCTGGTGCCTCAGATATATCATCCCAATACAGAGGAGATTTGCACTTCTTGCCATATAACGCTTCAAACGGTGCCATTTCGATGCTCGTCTGATAGCTGTTGTTGTACGAGAATTCACAAAGTGATAGTGAATCTTGCCAACTAGTGCCAAAGTCTAGCACTACAGCTCTCAGCATATCCTTTAAGGTCTGGATAGTCCGCTTTGACTCTCCGTCTGTCTGAGGATGATATGCAGTGCTCAGGTGCAATGTCGTACCTAAAGCCTGCTGCAAACTGTGCCAAAAGTGTGAAGTGAATCGTGGATCACGATTTGATACGATCGACTTCGGCGCACCATGCAATCTGACTACCTCTCTGACATATATCTCTGCCATCTGGTCAGGTCGGTACGTCATTGTATATGGAATAAAGCATGCGGATTTGGTCAATCTGTCAATAACAACCCAAATCGCATCATAACCCCGGGATGATCGTGGTAACCTCGTAATGAAATCCATGGAAATGTGATCCCATTTCCATTCAGGAACAGATAAACTCTGAAGTAAACCTCCGGGCTTCTTTCTCTCGACCTTCAACTATTGGCAATTCAAGCACTTAGACACAAACTCTGCAATATCTGACTTCATCTGTTTCCACCAGAATTGTGTCTTCAGATCGTTGTTCATCTTCCTGCCACCAGAATGAATACTAAACCGACTACAGTGCGCTTCTGACAATATCTGTTGTTTCAAATCTGAAACATCTGGCACTACAAGACGGTTATATACATACAAAACATGATCATGTACCTGATACTCTGAATTATGCCCTGATTTGACCATCTCAACTGACTTCTGAATATTCTGATCAGTTTTTTGTGCTTCTTTAATTCTCAAAATCAAATCTGGTTCAACTTGAATCGTAGCAAGTCGTAGTGGTTTACTATCTGTATCAAATGCTAATCCAGACAAACAGCAATTTTCAATCATATTCGAAACACCTATCGTCGACAAGGATAGGGAACATACCTTTCGACTCAAGGCGTCTGCGGCTGCATTTGACTTTCCTGGATAGTATTTGATCTCGCAATCAAAGTCCTTTAATAAATCAAGCCATCTACGCTGTCTCATGTTCAACTCTGAATGTAAAAACAGATATTTCAGGATTTTATGATCAGAGTAGATTTCAAACTTCCCGCCATAGAGATAGTGTCGCCATATCTCCAGTGCAAATACAATGGCCGCCAATTCAAGATCATGAATTGGGTAACGAATCTCGTGTGGTTTTAACTGTCTCGAGGCATATGCGATCACATGTCCTCGTTGCATAAGAACACATCCTAACCCTCTGTGAGATGCATCGCAATATAAAATGAAATCCCCAGTACCTGAAGGTATCGTCAATACTAGAGCATTGGTCAATCGTGTCTTCAACTCCAAGAAGCTAGACTCACAGGCTTCAGACCACACAAATGGCGTATTCTTCTGAGTCAGTTGAGTAATCGGCTTTGCACTACTGGAGAAATCTCTGATAAATCGACGATAATAACCTGCTAGACCCATAAAACTGCGTATCTCTGGCACTGATGTCGGTCTAGGCCAACTGATCACCGCATCAACCTTGCTAGGATCAACAGATATACCGTCTCCAAATATGATATGCCCCAAAAAGACAACCTGTCTCAGCCAAAACTCAAATTTTGACAGTTTAGCATATAATTTCTCATTTCTCAACGTTTGCAACATAGTTCTTAAATGTCCGGCATGCTCAATCTCACTTCTCGAGTAAACCAAAATATCATCAATAAAAATAATTACAAACTCATCTAGATACCTCTTAAAGACATGGTTCATCAGTCCCATAAACACCGCTGGAGCATTCGTTAAACCAAAAGACATGACAATAAATTCATAATGTCCATACCTGGTTCGAAACGCTGTCTTCGGTATATCAACATCTCGGACTCTCAGCTGGTCATATACAGACCTCAAATCAATCTTGGAATAGACGGAGGATCTCTGCAACTGATCAAATAAATCTTCGATACGAGGCGATGGATATTTGTTCTTTACCGTTGCCTTGTTCAGCTGCCGGTAATCAATACATAATCTCATCGAACCGTCTTTCTTTCGCACAAATAGCACTGGAGCGCCCCAAGGGGAAACACTCGGTCTGATATACCCTTTGGCTAGAAGATCTTCTAGTTGTGTTTTCAGTTCTTTCAACTCAATCGGCGCCATTCTGTACGGAGCTCGAGATATAGGGACAGTACCTGGTAGGAGATCAATACTGAAATATACCTCTCGGGCTGGAGGTAACCCTGGAATCTCGTCTGGGAATACATCAGCAAACTCGCAAACTACTGGCATATCAATGCTGGGCTCGATTTCAGTAGATCTACTGTAGAACCCGTAAATCAGTAGACGTATAAGCCATGCATAATTCTAGATTTTTAAATTTAATTGACTTCATTGCATGATTATTTTAAATGCATTTGTTTGAAGTTAATTATTTATTATTTCAGTTCAGCAGTTTGATTTTTAGCATTTCAGTTATTTCAGTGAGGCCGGACTGGAGTTGGAGTTTTGAGATAGAATTTAAGATTTGAGAAATATTTCCAGAAGTTAATTTAGCTAGCAAGTAAGTTCATTTAAGTTAAAAAGAAGTTTAAGGAATTATTTAAGTTAGTTGAGGATTTTAATTTAATTATTTGAGGTGATTAAGAAATGAACTCATTTAAGTTATTAAATTAATGGGTTAGCTCACTAAATTAATTAAAGGATTAGTAAGGCTTTCAAGGATTATTAGTTGACTAGATAACAATATTTCCCCTTCATTTTATTGCAATTTTCGGCCCCCATAGTTGCTAGACAATTTAATTGTCAACTCATCAACCTTTTGACCATTTCTTTGCATGTAAGTTGTAGGATAATTCTAGGATTTTTGGGAGCACAATTTAATTAATTAATGGACATATCCTAGACTAGAAAATAAGCAAAATTTCGGCCACCACCTCCTAGAAGCATCCACCAACTCATTTGATATCAATTCAAAATTCAAATTCAAAAGGGGAGTGGACTTGGTCTTGATATGATCCTATTTTTGTGCACCCTTCTCCTCACCTTCATAACCACTCAATCCCTCTCCCTCTCCACCGAAATACCTCACCATTCAGATCCATTTTCAGTGTAAAAATCGTGAGTCTTAGCTAGAGGGAAGGCAAGAAAAAAATCGAGAACTAGAAAGAGCAAGAGAAGCGCTCCACCTCCTCCGTGCCGCGTCGTCGTTGTTTCGTTCGTTTTCTTTCAAAACGAAACCAAGCATGTCTAGATTTCTTTCAAACCTCAATCAAGTCATATTATCATTTATTTTTCAGTACATGATCATGTTTTAGCAAGCAAAAATCGAGATCCATGTCAAAACATTTTGAAACCTCACATGCAGAATTTTCGAATTTATTGGCAAGCTTCACGTTTTTCTGAGTTTTGATGGTTTCAGGTATTGGATCGACTCCAGGCTCCCAAGGCGGCTTGTATACATGTAGTAGGATGCATTAGGACCATGTTGGTCCATTCAAACCAGCCCCATGCTTGCTGGAAATTCAGAATGACAGCAAGTTCCCCATAAGTGCAGAAATGTGATTCGAAATTTCAGTTTTGTGTCAAGGGTTGTGGATCTGATCTTGGCTGCCCCAAGGGCCTTTAGCCATGGTTGGATCACTTCCCTAGCATGTCTAAGACGTGACTAAGTTGCCCTTTTGGTGGCTTGGTCCATGGTTCATCGGTTTTTAATAAAAACGTCGAAACAGCCCCTTTCCCCATTCGGCCCTTCCATTTTTCAGCATATGGTTCGTTTCTTTTGTGGCTTGGTGTGGATCTTGGTTGGCCTATGGCCCTTAGCCACGGTTCATATCATGCTCCTAGATGTCTAGATCGTGCCATGGTCAATCAAATGGCCACTGGAACGACGCAAGACATCGATCATAGCATAAACACTACACACGCATGCACGTTGCTCTCGGTTGGACCCTTCGGTTAAGATTTGGTGTGATGCGGATTGTGGCTGGCCTAGGGCCCTTAGCCATGGTTCAAATCATTCCTTGGGATGTTGGTAAGAGTCTCTGGTCGGTGGTTCACGCCCCAATGGCCGGTAGCCTCGAAAACGACACAAGGAAAAACAAGTGCGCAGCTGCTGTATTTTTGACAGCAAGTATGCGGCTGTTCAGAAGCGTCGTTTGAGTTCTTGGTTGGCTTTTAGCCCATGGCCTTGGACTGGACAGTGCCTCATTGAGTTGGGAAGGTCATGTTTTTGACCGTTCGTCATTTGGATCATTTTTGAGGTCGTACGAGAATTTACGGTGCAATGTGCCAAATTGACTCTCGAAAGAGCGTTTCGTGTTTTGGCCTCCATTCCACCTAGATTTCGACCCTATCATTTTAGGAACATTATTTTATGATTTTTCAGCGTATTTTAATCATGACTATACGTCGGTTCAGTGTCGGTTCAGGTTGGCTCGGAGTCATGATTAAATGCGAAGTCATTAGGCGTCATAGTCGCATCTTTTGAACGTAAATTGCATAGTTGGTCATGTTTAAGCATTTGCATATTTTTCAGGGCACAGTTAGGTTGCAGCGAGCCTGGGAACGATCCAATCCAATCCAGTTGGTAAAATTACAGGAATTTTCATTATGCCAGTTAATTATTTTACGTGCATTAAATAGAAAATGATTATTTTTGAGATTTATGCGATATGGCTTGTGGTTCATTCACTATGTGGGAGTGTTATTTTATACGGTCGCCAGTGACCGATCAGTTCAGTATGGTACCACCCGGTCGCCAGTGACCGGCCAGCTCAGATCAGTTTCAGCCTCCCCGGTAGCCAGTTACCGATCAGTTCAGCTTAGTGCAGTGGCCACAGGCGTAAAACATAATCTCAACAGAAAATTTTATCAGATATTTCAGTACAGGCTCTAAGGAGCAAATATTTTTACAGTGACTTCCAGTTCAGTTATGCACGTATTATAATTGCTCAGTACAGATTATTTTCAGTATGCCTCAGGACAGGATATTTCATCTCATGCATATTTTAAATTCAGATTTTTACTCGTTACCTGCGATTTATGCATGCTGAGTCTTTAGGCTCACTAGACTTGATTGTTGTAGGTACTGATGAGGCCAGGGCCGAGGGCGGGGACCAGTGAGCCAGCTTGGGTCGGCAGTAGTGGCACCCGAGGACCTCAGAGCAGCAGTTGTTATTTTCTTCGCAAACAATTTTTATCAGTTGTTGGATATTTTTAAATCGTTGTTGTTGGCAAAACTTTGATTTTCTTCCGCTGCAATATTTTGAAATATTGAACTTGATTCACCAGTGATTTTATGAATAAGGCCATTTAAGTTCTTTTAAAAAGAAAATTTTAAATTTTCCGCAAATTTTCAAGCAAGTAGTTCCAGGCCTTCACAGTTGGTATCAGAGCGGTGGTTCTGTATAGGGTTTCACTACTACTGACCGCGAGAAGCTCACGAAGCCACGCCTTTGGTCTGTAAGTTTTTCAGTTCAGCATTTTGTTCAGCATTTCAGCTATAGCATGAATTATTTGGTCAGCATGCTTCCAGATTTTCAGTATTTCAGAGTTCATTTAAAATAAATTATGGAATTATGCATGTTAGTTACGTATGGGTTATGTTGGAACAGTATGCCCCCTAGACGCATTTTAGAGCGCAACAGAGAGGTGGAGCCTCGCCGAGAGGACAGAGAGGAGCATAGACCGGAGGGAGACCTACCACCTCCTCCACCGCCCCCACCGGACATGAGTGCCCAGATGTTAGCTGGGATGGCACAGTTCTTCGCACAGTTTGCGGGGGGCAATGCCGCAGCCGTAGCCGCAGCCGCAGCCAGGCCGACAGGGCCCGAGGCTGTGTATGAGAGATTCATGAAGATGCGCCCGAAGGAATTCTCTGGGGCATCAGACCCCATGGTTGCCGAGGGATGGATCAAATCCCTCGAGGTTATCTTCGATTTTATGGAGCTGGGGGACGCAGACCGAGTCCGATGTGCCACCTACCTGTTCAATGGAGACGCCCGCTTATGGTGGGAAGGAGCTTCGGTAGCCCTTACATTGGCTACACTTTCTTGGACCCGTTTTACGGAGGTTTTCTACTCCAAGTATTTTGCTGAGGAGGTTCGCACCAGGCTGACCACCGAGTTCATGAGCCTGAGACAGGGGGATATGTCGGTTACGGAGTTTATCCGTAAGTTCGAGAGGGGCTGTCACTTTGTGCCCCTGATAGCGAATGATGCCAAAGCCAAGCTGATGCACTTCCTGGTGGGTTTACGGCCGATCTTGCGCCGGGATGTTAGGGTATCTGACCCTGCTACTTATGAGGTTGCCGTCTCCAAGGCCTTAGCCGCAGAACAGGATCTGCGGGATATCGAGAGGGATCGCCAGGGCAAGCGCCCAGTCCAGGCACCGCACCGCCCTCCTCCTCATCAGCATCAGCAGCAGAATAAGAGGCCTTTTCATGGACCGCCCAGGAACAGAGGCCAGCAGCAGCAGCAGCAGCAGCGGGGACGCCCAGCCCCGAGGACTCAGGAGCACCCAGTCTGTCCCAGGTGCTCACGTCGCCATCCTGGAGCATGTATGGCTGGCTCAGGAAAGTGTTTTAAGTGTGGCAGTCCAGACCACATGTTGCTGCAGTGCCCTTAGAGGAATCTGCCTACCCAAGGCAGAGTCTTTGCTCTCCATGCCGCGGAAGCCAACCCGGAGACTATGTTGTTGACAGGTACCTTTAAACTTTAAGTTATTCTTCGAATTTCCGCGTTTTGGGAATCGGGATTTAGATTTTGAACTTAGAACTGTTATAGGATTGCATGCTCTACTCAGATTTATTTCGGGGAAATTAAGCTAGAGGAACCTAGACCTTTGCATGTCTATAAGTTTAGATCTTGTAGTGGGATTCAACTTAGAGCTCCGCTCTTTCAGGGAGAATTTTTATATCTGGTTCCGCTACCAAGGCCTTGATAGATTCAGGGGCCACTCACTCATTTATTTCGGAGGTCTTTGCAAACTTTCTCAAGATCCAGACCATTGGGCTAGATACAGCCTTTTCAGTAGTGTTGCCGTCAGGAGAGGAGATGGCAGCTACCAATGTTATCCGAGATATAGACCTTGAGTTGCACGGTAATCTTGTTTATGCGGATCTGATTGTGCTACCGATGCCGGAATTTGACATCATCCTAGGGATGGACTGGCTATTGAGGAACAGAGTGTTGATAGACTTCCAGCGGAGATCCGTTCTTGTCCGACCACCTGGAATGGAGCAGTTCTTATTTGAGCCGGACAGGTACTTTTCCTTACCGCGCATTATTCCTTATGTTCAGGCTAGGAAGCTCATGCATAGAGGGTGTCGGGCATTTCTAGCAACCTTTTTATCTGTCCCCGAGGAACCCAGCCAGTCAGCCTCAGATGTTCCGATTGTTAGAGATTTCTTAGACGTTTTTCCCGAAGACGTCTCTGGTATGCCACCAGAGAGAGAGGTGGAGTTTTCCGTTGAGCTTATGCCAGGAACGGCTCCGATATCCAAAGCACCGTACCGTCTAGCACCGACAGAGATGGCAGAGCTTAAGAAGCAGATTCAGGAACTTCTCGACAAGGAGTTCATTCGCCCGAGCTTTTCTCCATGGGGCGCGCCGGTCTTATTCGTGAAAAAGAAGGATGGCTCGATGAGGCTTTGCATTGACTACCGGGAGTTGAACAGGGTTACAGTGAAGAATAAATACCCACTGCCGAGGATTGAGGATCTGTTTGACCAGTTGCAGGGAGCTTCGATTTTCTCCAAGATAGATCTGCGTTCCGGTTATCACCAGTTGAGGGTGAGAGATGCTGATGTCTCGAAGACAGCTTTCAGGACTCGTTATGGTCACTACGAGTTCCTAGTGATGCCGTTCGGTCTGACGAATGCGCCAGCAATCTTCATGGATCTAATGAATCGCGTATTTCAGCCGTACCTCGACCAGTTTGTGATAGTGTTCATAGATGACATTCTCGTCTACTCCAAGAATCGGGAGGAGCACAGCAGGCATCTGACCACAGTGTTGCAGACATTGCAGAAACATAAATTATTCGCAAAGTTCAGTAAGTGCGAATTCTGGTTAGAGAAGGTGGCGTTCTTGGGCCACATTGTTTCTAGCAGTGGCATTGAGGTTGACCCCGCGAAAGTTGTAGCAGTCAGAGATTGGGTTGTGCCTCAGAATGCATCAGAGATCCGCAGTTTCCTTGGGCTAGCAGGATATTACAGGAAATTCATCCAGGGATTCTCCTCCATTGCCGTTCCACTCACAGCACTGACCAAGAAAAATGTGAAGTTTGTGTGGAGCGAGGAGTGTCAGAAGAGCTTCGATACCTTGAAGCAAGCTCTTATCTCAGCACCCGTTTTGGCTGTACCGTCAGGATCCGGCGAGTTTGTCCTTTATACCGATGCTTCGAAGCTTGGTTTAGGTGCAGTTTTGATGCAGCATGGGAAAGTGATAGCGTATGCTTCTCGACAGCTGAAAATCCACGAGAAGAACTACCCCACCCATGATCTGGAGTTAGCGGCCGTAGTTTTTGCTTTGAAGATTTGGAGGCACTATCTGTATGGGGAGAAGTGCCAGATCTTTACCGACCATAAGAGCCTCAAGTATTTCTTTACGCAGAAGGAGCTGAACATGCGTCAGAGACGTTGGTTGGAGCTTGTGAAAGACTACGATTGTGACATTAGCTACCACCCGGGTAAAGCTAATGTAGTTGCGGATGCTTTGAGCAGGAAAGTCGCAGTGATGGCTCATTTGACGATGCAGAAACCTCTTCAGATTGAGATGCAGAGGTTTGATCTTGAGACTTACCCTCAAGGTAGAGTTCCTCGTTTATCTACCTTGACTATCCAGTCCTCTCTTTTTGACCGTATTCGCAGCGGTCAGGCAGCAGATGAGCAGTTGGCACAGTGGAAGAAGAGAGATGAAGCTAAGGGCAGTGTTTTGTATTCAGTCAGCGACGGTATTGTGAGATACCGAGATAGGATATGGGTTCCTAGCAGTGATTCTATCCGAGCAGACATCTTATCAGAGGCCCATACGTCCCCGTACTCTATTCACCCTGGGAGTACGAAGATGTACAAAGATCTGCAGCTACTGTATTGGTGGCCAGGGATGAAGAAGGACATCAGGCGTTTTGTATCCGAGTGCCTGACTTGCCAGTTAGTGAAGGCCGAGCATCAGAGACCAGCAGGTTTGCTCAAGCCTCTTCCTATTCCCGAGTGGAAGTGGGAGAACATTACCATGGACTTTGTGACCGGATTGCCGAGGTCAGCCAGAGGATCGAATGCTATCTGGGTGATTGTAGATCGTCTTACCAAATCAGCGCACTTCTTGCCTATTAAGACGACTTTCACCATGGTTCAGTATGCAGAGCTGTATATCCGAGAGATAGTCCGACTCCACGGTATTCCAGTTTCTATCGTATCCGACAGAGATCCCAGATTCACTTCCTCGTTTTGGAAGAGTTTGCATTCGACTTTGGGTACGAAGTTGCTGTTTAGCACAGCTTTCCATCCGCAGACGGATGGGCAGTCGGAGCGAGTTATTCAGATCTTAGAGGATCTTCTCCGTGCTTGCGTCATTGATTTCTCTGGGAGTTGGGAGTCGAACTTACCATTGGTAGAGTTCACCTATAACAACAGTTTCCAGTCGTCTATAGGTATGGCTCCGTATGAAGCACTGTATGGCCGCAAGTGTAGATCTCCTGTTCATTGGGATGAAGTAGGAGAGAGAGCAGAGTTGGGTCCAGAGATTGTTCAGCAGGCAGCAGATGTAGTAGTCAAGATCCGTGATAGGATGAGGACTGCCCAGAGCCGACAGAAGAGTTATGCCGATCAGCGGAGGAGAGAGTTAGAGTTTGCAGTGGGCGATCATGTCTTCGTGAAAGTGGCACCTATGAAGGGTGTCATGAGATTTGGCAAGAAAGGGAAGCTCAGTCCGAGATTCATTGGACCGTTTGAGATCCTTGACAGAGTTGGGACGCTTGCTTATCGTGTGGCTCTTCCGCCAAATCTGGCCGGAGTACACAATGTCTTTCACGTTTCCATGCTGAGGAAATATATGGCAAATCCTTCGCATGTGCTGAATTTCGAGCCGTTGCAGCTTACTCCGAACTTATCTTATGAGGAGAGACCCGTACAGATCCTAGACAGACAAGAGAAGAAACTTCGGAACAAGTTGGTTAAGCGAGTCAAAGTCAAATGGCTCAACCATTCAGAGGAGGAAGCTACGTGGGAGTCTGAGCCGGAGATGAGAAGTCGATACCCCGAGTTATTCGGTGAGTTCTAATTTCGAGGACGAAATTTATTTAAGGGGGGAAGGATTGTAGAACCCGTAAATCAGTAGACGTATAAGCCATGCATAATTCTAGATTTTTAAATTTAATTGACTTCATTGCATGATTATTTTAAATGCATTTGTTTGAAGTTAATTATTTATTATTTCAGTTCAGCAGTTTGATTTTTAGCATTTCAGTTATTTCAGTGAGGCCGGACTGGAGTTGGAGTTTTGAGATAGAATTTAAGATTTGAGAAATATTTCCAGAAGTTAATTTAGCTAGCAAGTAAGTTCATTTAAGTTAAAAAGAAGTTTAAGGAATTATTTAAGTTAGTTGAGGATTTTAATTTAATTATTTGAGGTGATTAAGAAATGAACTCATTTAAGTTATTAAATTAATGGGTTAGCTCACTAAATTAATTAAAGGATTAGTAAGGCTTTCAAGGATTATTAGTTGACTAGATAACAATATTTCCCCTTCATTTTATTGCAATTTTCGGCCCCCATAGTTGCTAGACAATTTAATTGCCAACTCATCAACCTTTTGACCATTTCTTTGCATGTAAGTTGTAGGATAATTCTAGGATTTTTGGGAGCACAATTTAATTAATTAATGGACATATCCTAGACTAGAAAATAAGCAAAATTTCGGCCACCACCTCCTAGAAGCATCCACCAACTCATTTGATATCAATTCAAAATTCAAATTCAAAAGGGGAGTGGACTTGGTCTTGATATGATCCTATTTTTGTGCACCCTTCTCCTCACCTTCATAACCACTCAATCCCTCTCCCTCTCCACTGAAATACCTCACCATTCAGATCCATTTTCAGTGTAAAAATCGTGAGTCTTAGCTAGAGGGAAGGCAAGAAAAAAATCGAGAACTAGAAAGAGCAAGAGAAGCGCTCCACCTCCTCCGTGCCGCGTCGTCGTTGTTTCGTTCGTTTTCTTTCAAAACGAAACCAAGCATGTCTAGATTTCTTTCAAACCTCAATCAAGTCATATTATCATTTATTTTTCAGTACATGATCATGTTTTAGCAAGCAAAAATCGAGATCCATGTCAAAACATTTTGAAACCTCACATGCAGAATTTTCGAATTTATTGGCAAGCTTCACGTTTTTCTGAGTTTTGATGGTTTCAGGTATTGGATCGACTCCAGGCTCCCAAGGCGGCTTGTATACATGTAGTAGGATGCATTAGGACCATGTTGGTCCATTCAAACCAGCCCCATGCTTGCTGGAAATTCAGAATGACAGCAAGTTCCCCATAAGTGCAGAAATGTGATTCGAAATTTCAGTTTTGTGTCAAGGGTTGTGGATCTGATCTTGGCTGCCCCAAGGGCCTTTAGCCATGGTTGGATCACTTCCCTAGCATGTCTAAGACGTGACTAAGTTGCCCTTTTGGTGGCTTGGTCCATGGTTCATCGGTTTTTAATAAAAACGTCGAAACAGCCCCTTTCCCCATTCGGCCCTTCCATTTTTCAGCATATGGTTCGTTTCTTTTGTGGCTTGGTGTGGATCTTGGTTGGCCTATGGCCCTTAGCCACGGTTCATATCATGCTCCTAGATGTCTAGATCGTGCCATGGTCAATCAAATGGCCACTGGAACGACGCAAGACATCGATCATAGCATAAACACTACACACGCATGCACGTTGCTCTCGGTTGGACCCTTCGGTTAAGATTTGGTGTGATGCGGATTGTGGCTGGCCTAGGGCCCTTAGCCATGGTTCAAATCATTCCTTGGGATGTTGGTAAGAGTCTCTGGTCGGTGGTTCACGCCCCAATGGCCGGTAGCCTCGAAAACGACACAAGGAAAAACAAGTGCGCAGCTGCTGTATTTTTGACAGCAAGTATGCGGCTGTTCAGAAGCGTCGTTTGAGTTCTTGGTTGGCTTTTAGCCCATGGCCTTGGACTGGACAGTGCCTCATTGAGTTGGGAAGGTCATGTTTTTGACCGTTCGTCATTTGGATCATTTTTGAGGTCGTACGAGAATTTACGGTGCAATGTGCCAAATTGACTCTCGAAAGAGCGTTTCGTGTTTTGGCCTCCATTCCACCTAGATTTCGACCCTATCATTTTAGGAACATTATTTTATGATTTTTCAGCGTATTTTAATCATGACTATACGTCGGTTCAGTGTCGGTTCAGGTTGGCTCGGAGTCATGATTAAATGCGAAGTCATTAGGCGTCATAGTCGCATCTTTTGAACGTAAATTGCATAGTTGGTCATGTTTAAGCATTTGCATATTTTTCAGGGCACAGTTAGGTTGCAGCGAGCCTGGGAACGATCCAATCCAATCCAGTTGGTAAAATTACAGGAATTTTCATTATGCCAGTTAATTATTTTACGTGCATTAAATAGAAAATGATTATTTTTGAGATTTATGCGATATGGCTTGTGGTTCATTCACTATGTGGGAGTGTTATTTTATACGGTCGCCAGTGACCGATCAGTTCAGTATGGTACCACCCGGTCGCCAGTGACCGGCCAGCTCAGATCAGTTTCAGCCTCCCCGGTAGCCAGTTACCGATCAGTTCAGCTTAGTGCAGTGGCCACAGGCGTAAAACATAATCTCAACAGAAAATTTTATCAGATATTTCAGTACAGGCTCTAAGGAGCAAATATTTTTACAGTGACTTCCAGTTCAGTTATGCACGTATTATAATTGCTCAGTACAGATTATTTTCAGTATGCCTCAGGACAGGATATTTCATCTCATGCATATTTTAAATTCAGATTTTTACTCGTTACCTGCGATTTATGCATGCTGAGTCTTTAGGCTCACTAGACTTGATTGTTGTAGGTACTGATGAGGCCAGGGCCGAGGGCGGGGACCAGTGAGCCAGCTTGGGTCGGCAGTAGTGGCACCCGAGGACCTCAGAGCAGCAGTTGTTATTTTCTTCGCAAACAATTTTTATCAGTTGTTGGATATTTTTAAATCGTTGTTGTTGGCAAAACTTTGATTTTCTTCCGCTGCAATATTTTGAAATATTGAACTTGATTCACCAGTGATTTTATGAATAAGGCCATTTAAGTTCTTTTAAAAAGAAAATTTTAAATTTTCCGCAAATTTTCAAGCAAGTAGTTCCAGGCCTTCACATCTACTGAATATACAAGGAACCCCTCTGCTCCTTTCTGCAATAATCTAGTCATCGTCATAACAGATACTAAGGGAATCCGAGATCTGGAACCCTTACCGTAGAATTTCCACTCATCAGCCATCTCTGGTCTGAATCTGACAATCTTCTGGAAACAATCTACAATGGCTCTGTACTTGGTTAACATATCGATACCGACAATACAGTCAAAATCAGCTAACCCAAGCATAATACAATCTAAATCAATCTCATGACCCTCAAACTGTAGTATACAAATGTCTAACTGAAGTCACAGCTATAAGACCACTTCCCAACGAAGAAGAAATAGACACTACAACAGATAATGACTCGACATGCAATGAATGCAACAATGCAGAATGTTCTGATATGAATGTATGAGATGCACCTGTATCTATCAAAACATAGGCACGATAACCGTAAAGGAAACAGTTACCTACGATCACATCGTCTGGTGCATCTTGGGCCTGCTCTTCTGTCAGTGCAAACACCTGAGCCTGCTGTCTAGGAGGTTGGCTCACTGTCTGGCTACCTCTGGCTCGAGGTTGGGTCTGTGTATGGGTCGGCTGAAAGGAATGAACAGGTGAAGCTTGCCTCTCAGGCTGAGTTACGGAACCAGATGCTCCTACACTCTGAGCTTTTTGTACTCCTTTCTGTGGACATACCCTGGCGAAATGTCCCTGCTGTCTGCAGAAGTTACATCTACCCATCACACCCTGACACTGCACTGTAGCATGTCTACCTCCACAAGAACTGCAATATACACCTGTATACTCTGTACTCTGGCCAGGACCTCTCTGTCGTGACCCCCTGGAGCTCGATGAACTGCTCCCTGACCTCTTGAACTGTTTGCCCTTTACTTTCAACTGGTCTTTCCTCCCGCTGCTACTACCACCGCTCTCAAATCTAGGAGGGGGTTGAACTGAGAGTGGTGGCGGTCTAGGAGTCGGAACGACATAGGAAGTACTTTGTTGCCTAAGCAATCCAGCTTCTGCCCCCTTGGCACAGTTCAATGCATCATCAAAGTTGTTGGGTCTACCGGTATTCACCAAGGTAAAGATATCAGGATTCAAGCCATTGATAAACTGATCTGCAATGGCCTCATCATTTTCTGCCACGTGAGGAGCAAGTCGAATCAATGTCGAAAACTTAGCAACATATTCTTCGATATTTAGTTGTCCCTGTCTCAAATTTGCAAATTCAGCACCCTTATATTTTCGGTAGGACACGGGAAAGAAGCGTTGATAAAACTCTGCTTTAAAAACTTTCCAGGTAATTTCTGTGCCACGATGCTCCAATGCTTTCTTCGTGGTAAGCCACCAGTTCTTCGCAACTTCTTGCAGTTGATGCCCAATAAGTTTAACTCGTCGTTCGTCGGTGTAGTCAAGAGATTCAAATAACATCTCGATGTCATCGAGCCAACTTTCACACTCAAC